>NW_010205262.1:19766-63485 GCF_000695765.1 Mesitornis unicolor | reverse complement strand
TGGAGGTGGAGGGTGTTGTGCATCCCTGCCTGCAGAGCGATGATGCAACAACCTGAACTCCTACAATGCAGATTAATTTACTGCTGTTTCATGTACCAGTGGAAAGACTTAAACCAGCAAGTTAGCTAACATGCTAAATACACCTATAGGCTGAGAAAAGAAACCATTAGATTTAGACTACTTCAAAAGTATCAGAGGTACACAGGACAATCATGGTAGCGTAAGACAAATGGAACAGCTAATGATGTTTTAAGGATGAACAGTTCTTGCCTCTGAAAGTGAGGAGCTTTAACTGGTTTGTGCTCTCTCGCTTTGATCTGACATTCCCAATTTTGTTCACCTTGCTGGACACCGAGAGGAGTGAAAAGACTTAAGAGTGTGCAATTGTAGGGTGCTATATTTTATGTCAGCATTCTTCGTTATTGACTTGGCTGTTTATACTGCCAATGTGTAATGTTGTGAAGCAGATGAGCTGGTAAAGTATGAAGGGTATTCTATAACCTTTGCTGTACTTTCAATTACCTTACAGTAACTTAGAATTCAGAAAGGCTGCTCTGAGCAAAACCAAAATACAATAAGATAAACTCCATTAGGAACTGAAGCACTAGGGCTGTTGTTGAAGGAGGGCAAAATGGTCTAATTAATAGTTATTGCATCAAACTCACGCAGCAGTTGCAGTAATGACACTGATGATATTGATGGCATTGAAGATGGTGTTTAGTTCTGAATGGAAATGAGCAGAGTATTTATCTTCAACTGGGTATTGCTGTAAGCAGTGGAAGGCCTCAGAGCTTCTTTGTTTTGTTGTTCTGTTGTTCAGCTGGTTTTCCTTGATAGCACAGCTCCGAGCGATTAATATATATATTTACAGAAGACAGAGCACATTCATTTCACTGGAGCCCCATGGCTGACACTTAGCCATACTGAAGAATAAGCATTTATTGGTTTTTATTCCTGCTGTTTGGTTGTTCAGTGACAGCCACATGTAGGTGGATAGTTATCTAAGGGGGTCTTCCAACTTCTTTATAATTTTTATAAAACATTTCTCTCTCTTCTTTGGTTTGTGAAAGCTGTTGGCAGCAGGGAATGCCAGCTCCTGCATCCTGAGATAAGGTTTCATTCTCATCAGTATTTGGTTTCTGTTCAGACTCCTGTTGATACGTTTTCTTTCTTTCACTTTACTGATGCATCTCTTTGGCTCGTGTTATTGTTCAGAAATAAACACATCACAAAGCCTTCCAGTAGCCAAGCTGATGTTCATCAAATGGCAGGGTCAGTAAAGCTCCTACCCACTCTGACACTAGTGCCCACTGTCTCACAAACACCATATGAAAAGTCAAATCCCAGAACTGGAGCAGAAATCACTGAATAGGACCAAAAGCTAACAAGGGAATCCAGAGCTTGGAATGTACCTCGGGAATTGATCACAATAACTGATGCCCATAGCAGTAGCACTTTGATTCTGAATAGGTCATGCCATACATGTCTCAACCATAGCAAGCTCAAGAGAGCCCTCTGATCAAGAGTCAGAGTTACATATACTGGATAAAATCTTTTTCCAGTACCATTGAATTTGATGGCAAAATGATTCCTGATTTCAGCAGAGAGAAAGATTTATGTCCTTGCCTCTGTCCAGACTTCACTCACCTGCCATGTAAACTTCAGGGCTGCAATGTGCAATCCTAGGTGGGACAAGTGCAGCCAAGCATCCCAGGAGTGTACTCAGGGAAGCAACTCTCTACCCAGGTGGACAAAAGTTTACCACACAGAGAGTGTGCCAGGCCTCCAGATACGCTGTACAAACCAGCTATAGCTCCTGTTTAGCTGGACACCTGCAGGTTCTGCTAAATAAAGAATAGTCCTCTGGTGAAGACCTGGTGTAATGGCTTTGAACTACCCACTTTAGAAGAACCTGTTAAGAAACCAACATCCACTCTAAATACCTCCCTGGCTTCAGGAATGGCCACTTGTGATAGAGGCCAGCCTTTGGCTGTGTACATTACTTTCTGTCTTCCTCAGCAGCAGTAAAATGTTGAGTCACTTGGTGTCAAGACTTCTGCAAGCGAGTCTTATCTGCTGCCTCAGGAGCAGAGTTAGTACTTGCTTTCTTTATGTTTTAATTTACTTTCCCTAAAGATAACACTTCAAAGCAGCAACTAATGCTCTGTAACCTCTTTATTGGTCCATCTTAACACCTGCTCATGCATTTACAGAAAGAAATTCTCTGTCTGTGCAAGAGGAAGAATACAAATATAAGAAGTATTGTAGAGGACATACTCCCAGGCTTTACTGTTAATTTGTATGTTTAGTACTAGGAACAGTTGTAAATTTCATTAATCCTAAATTGTGAATTTGTACGGTGCCTTAAACAAGTTATACAGCTTGTTCTTCATGCTGCACATCATAAAAACTCCACGATCTTTTAGTCCAGAGCTGCTGATACCAGAGGTAACTGCTCCATTTCACCAGGTACGCCACAAAGTCTGAAAAGACACCTTTCCCAAAACCTTCCTCTGCCATTCCCTGGCTTTTATAATGAAAACTTGCTGATGCATTTGCAATGCTTGTCCAACCACTGGCATACATCAAAAGCAGATATGACTGCTGCTGAGAATATAACACAGCAGCAGCAGCAGAGAAAACTTTTGGCAGATGCTGAAAATTTTGTTTCCAAATAGTCATGATTTTCAATGGTTGTCTTGGTTTGTAACCTCCAGTCCTGAATTACTGGGTACAGGAGAACCTCCATCCCAGATTCTCAGCAAATGTCAATCCACATAAGGCCATCAACTCCAGAGCAGTTACCAAAATAACCTTAGAGAGGATTCTGCTCTTTGCTTTCCCCAGAACAGAGAAGGCTTGGTTTTCATCAGCATTTCTGTCGGCACCTCATCTCACAGTACACAGTCTTACACTGATATGTCAGGATGTGGTCATTCGATCATGATGTGGATTAGGAGCAGCTGGCAGGTGTTCATTCTGGATTCCCCCATTCCTACTGAGAAAAGTTATCAGCTTTGTTGTTCCACTAGATTTATAGGATTACAGCTGTAATCAGACCTGGATCCAGGGAGCTCAGTTGTCTCTGATCAATAACTACTGAACAGGGCTGATATCATTCATGTAATATGGGCACAACATGGTCATGTGATATGGGAACAGCATTCAAACAAGGAGTCCCAAACCTAGTTTGCTGAGAAATAGAATTTACTAAGGGAACACCAAATAGGACTCAAGAGATTTCTGTTCAGTTCTTGAGCTCAAGCAAACACTTGGTATCTGAGTGGAGACAAATCATCCCACCTGCCATATATAAATGGGAGTGAGATTTTGCTTGGCAGAGAATTTACAGACTAATAATACCTTACACTGGGCTAAGACAAAGTTTATGAAAGCCAAAGAAGTATCTAATAGGTAGTTTTAGATGTTTAAAGATCTAAGTTCAAGACCTGTGCAGAAGAGGTGCTGAAATTTGGCTTCCTGCCCTGACCTGCTATAGCTGAAGTAACCTTCACACTCTCCAAAGCCTCCTCTTACGTGTGACTAATCAGAAGGGGAATACTCTTGCCTTTTTAACAGAAAGCATTATTACACTGATTTTGTTAATTAGTTACTAAAAAGCTTACCCTAACCATTCCTTGCAAGTCTACATCTGCTCCCATTTATCACCATTCCTTAGTATTTTATACAGTATTTACTTTTTTTTAAGTGAGTATTCAGTGCACCTAAGGCTATTTTGCTGTACATGGCCCTGGTTCAGTGTTTTTTACCTTTCTGTGAACTAGAGAACATTTGTTTGCAGAATAAGCTTCATGGGTGAGTTGCTGCATTCAACAATATTTTTCCCTCTCTTCTGCTACCACACGCAGGGTGGCCATTCTGTCTGGCCAAAGTAAATGCAGCAAAGCCAAGGCTGCCAGCTAGCAATTTGTGTTTCATTTGGCATTGCTGGAGCAAGCGGTGATGTGGCAGGCACTATGCATGTCATCTACACATTAAGAGCATCCTTCAGGGTCAAAAACTGGTCGTTAGAAAGCAAAGGTCAGTAAGAATGTACAAAAGTTAGCCCAAAGTCAACTGCTTTCTAAAACTGCCTCAGCTTTAATAAGAAATGGCAGCTCCAGGCACCACATACAACTCTTTATACTGTCAAACTTAAATGCACAGGAATGTAGAGTACATGATTAGCTCGTGGAACCACCAGATCTGCCAAGAAATTTGTGCACCTTGCCAAAGAAATGCCAGTCAGGTTAGGCAGCACAGACACGGACTCCGGCTTTGGCACCTCTGAGCTGTAAACCTTTGCCCTGCTAATAAATGGGAAAGCACAGAGGTATTTTGCTTTACCAACGTATGGTCAGCAACAGCAACATCTCAGTCCTCGAAAAGAAGACTCACTCTTCATTTTAATTCTCTATTCTTCTCCAATATTTCCCTCAGATTTTAGAAAAATAATTTCATGTTGTCCGTCTTATCAGGCCAGCAGCGCACTCCTCTGTCACCAGTCACGAGCGATATTCTGTGCACCGGAGTGCACAGCCCGCTTTAATGAGCTTTGGCAGAACATCAGACTCATTCCCCCTCCCCCTGTCTAATTACAGTGTGCCATTGGTGTCATTCTGGGTCAGGATCTATCAGCAGATCTATTAGAAACACCTACTTCTAGGGATCTATAAATAAGTAATAATAATCAGCTTAAAAATTACTGAAGAACAGCGTGCAGTTGCAATATTTTGGATCCTTTTTATGCTGTCTTCCCAGTTGGTTTAAGATGTTTTTAGGTCTTACAGCCCTGTGTAAACAGCAAAGTTTCCTGCAATTAACATATGCTGTAAATTAATTAATTTTGGTACTTGAAGGTGTTTCATAAACTCTTGTAAAACAATTCAGTGACAAAACAATTTGCGAAGTTTCACCCACGGTTCAAAGCCCTCATCCTGCAAGGACAAATGCACATATTTTACTTTCTGCAATTTAGCAGACATGTTTACGGCTAAAGGATGACTGATGTGCTCAGAGTCAAGCTTGCTGGAAGTCTTCAGCAGGCCTACATCTGCAATAACGGGCTGAAGCTGCTTTTGGCCCCTAAATATTGATAGAAACAGAGCATTTGAAAATTACTTTTAGTTTTACTCATTTTCCAACCTTGGTTTTCTCAGGACTCAGATTGTGGCAGAAAGATATAGGATATATATAAGAGTTTTACAGGTGGACGAGTCAGGGACATAAATTGCTACAGTGCGATGTATGCTATTCTGATGATTTGGACTTTGTCATCCTTTCCCATTTTTTCTGAACCAAACAGGAATTTTGCTTGAATAAGATCTGTATATAGATCAACATGGGGCTTAAGCTGCTTTCAAATTTTCTTAAGTTTTGTGGATTGAAATGCATAACCTGGTACACACGTGTGTGTACAAAGAATTGTTGGTTTGGTTTTCTAAGCTGCCAGTTGTTTTCTAGTAACTGTAGATTGTCATCCAGGACAAAGTCAGAACATATCCTTCCAGCCTATAGAGATGGGTCCTAAAGTTCTTTAGGGCTATAAAGCCATCAGCTTAGACAGTAATCAGATCTTACAATATCTACTGTCTGCTTAGTAGGATTGATTTAGGGTTGACTCAAGATATTTGGAAAATAAAGGTTACCATGCTTTAATACAGGAATGAGTCCTCTACTTTGCTCATTCCTGTGGTAGGACACATGTTCAACTTGCCTGTAAATCAGTCCCAACTTCTAGTGACTAACCAGTCAACTGCAGTAGCTTTTTTTTAGCCTACTTCCTTAGCAATTCTGCAATCTGAGCCCCAGTCTGGAGCTCCCATCAGGCCCTGGGAAGGAAACCTGGCTGTGATGTATCACATCTCACCTGGCTACTTAAAAGCAAGTCACTGAGTGATCTACAGAGTTCACGAGCTGTAGATTTGGCAAGAACAGGTCAAAGATAGCAATGAGGATACACAGAAAAGTGTCCCTCTCCAGTCAGCTCCTTCATCCATTTTCATGACCCAGCTAAGGGAGCAGCAAGACAGGAATAGGAAAAAGGGAAGTCCTTAAACATAAATGTAAAGGATTCCCTGTGACCACACTGAACCCATACATGTGTTATGCGACTCCATGCTCCAGAATTCCTGTGTAGCATTCTGAGTGTCTGAAAGGCTCCATGGAAAGGGGCTCTATATCCCTTTACCCTTCCAAGGCAAAAACTCAGAGTGATCTCTGCACTAACCACCAATGTCACTGTACCTGAAATAATTTTCACTTAAAAATAACAAGAATCCACAGGCTTTATGTTTAGCCTTAGATAATTCCGAATTTGTAATATACTGAGAATCAATTCTCATCTGCAGGCACCCGATATTTCTGTCATATATATGACCAAACAAACAAAACATGTAAGAGCTAATGCAGATCTGCAGTTCTCACTACCCACTCATGGCTGGCTTAACTGGGTGGTCTAAGCATCATCACAATGCAAAGACAAATAAATACAGTAGTTTATTTAAATGTGCCTGTTATTTCATTCCTGATACTCAGAGTATACAATAATGGCAGTAGTCTCTTTTTCTACATACAGACTTATCAGTACAGCAAATTATCTGCAGAAAGAGATGCTTTATAGGAGGCCATTTTTGTTATTACAAGTCCCCCTCACTCCATGCAACTATTTAACATGCTTTTTGCTTTGTTGCTGTATTGCATTTTCCAGTCCAGTTCAGTTCTCTGAACACTGAATGTCATGGCTCATGAGCTGACTTTGTCAGCCTTTGCCCGCTGTCTCCTGCTTTCATCTGCACAGCTCTTTCTGGTTGCATTATCTGTGTAACGTGTGTCTCAAGAGCTAGTTTAAAAGAAGATGATGAGATATTGCAGTCTTTTCTTCCCTTATCCAGCACACATTGATCATCCTATAAGACAACACACAGGCAGTATCTGTCCTGTCTGCCAGTCCTTCTCTGCTTTTGTAAACCAAGAATGTAATGAAGTTCACAGTTTTCTCCTTGTCTGCCTATTTACATTTCTACAGCTTAATAACTTCCATAAATCAAAAGATTCAAGGGGCATTTCCAAGGCTGACAAGTGCAAAATGTGGCTACTGTCCTACAAGTGAAGGCTGCGACAGCTGTTAAATTCCTATTTCCAGAAGTACTAGATGCTAATTTTGCAGACAGTGGTATAATGGTAAACACAAATCTGTTAAGTGTGTAAAAAGGTCTGTTATTAAATTACTGTAAATTACAACAGCTCCATTTACCTGCACCTACCCGTGACTACATCAGTACCTGATGACATAAACCTCTGCATCTTACTGTTTCACCTTTCTCACTGCCTGTCTTTTCCTGGATCTCTAGGGCAAGTAAAAACTTCACTCTCTAAACCACTCAGTCATGGACTTCTATGTCTACAGTCCCAACGAACTCCAGACTTTATTAGCTGGGACTGCTATATCTTGCAGAACTGACCGACATTGTTTCATTAAAGGGACTGCAAGTGCTAAAAAGGGGGTGTTTCTAAAAGTTGAAGAGACATTCGGAATCTGTTGATTTTGTCAACCTTCATTTTTCAGTTTCAGTACAATTATCAGTAGAAGCCACCTGCCGCTTCTTGGGGGGACAGAAGTAGGATACACACAGTAGTCACATCCAATTTAAGTTTTTGGTTATAATTAATAATCAGGTATTTCAACTTCGGGTATTTCAACTCTCAATTATCTGAAGTAACAGAAGATGTACTGGGTGTGTCATTGCTTTGTGGCTGTCAATGAGGATTCCTATAGATCAGGGATCACAAACTTATACGACTTTAAGCATGACATTTACCTGGCACTCAGTTTTCCTATTTAGAAAGCAATCAGAGCTGCTTCATGGGAATGGAGTGTGGATAGGCAAATTTAACGGCTGTGAGACACTCCAGTACTGTTGAGAGGTGGCTAGAGAAGAATTCAGGTAAAATCTGTAAAACTAATGGAGTGATGCAGTGAGGGTTGTAGTAACCCTACACATAAACACTTCAGGCTGGCCAAACACTTCTGGATGACTATTGCAAATTAATGACCAGCCTTGGTTCTCCCTTTAGTTCTCTGATTTCTCTTCATTTGAGAATCAGAGTGTAAAAAATGCAAAGACCAGTTCACAGTTTGTCTCTTGGGTAGCTGGCTGTGGACTATTTCTTCATACTTGCTTTAACTTGAATCCTATAACCCATTTCAACAAAATAGTGACAGCTAAAATGAGTTGCAGCATGGTTTTGGAATATCTCTCTCCTGACCTTCTCTATACACAGGTAATATTTTCTAGGGCTTGGCTATAGTTCCTGAATATATATAAGGCTATATGGTTCTGGATATAGCTCCTTTGTATTTGCAAGGTGGCAAAAATAATTAGAAAACTGGCCTCATGGAGTTTAACTCTGCATGAGAAAATGAAATCATACAAAAGACAATTTTGGGAGTCCTAAAACGAAAGATTCTAGACAAAAGATGTTCATCATGGATCTAACCTTCATTACTACAATCTCTCATACTATGAACTGATTTTAAATAATAGTGATGCTCCCCGGTAGTGTCCATTAGTCCTTTGGTGCATGCTAAAGAATGGATTCACAGAGTGGCAGATATTGAAGTTCAAGGATACTTTCTGACACAGAAATGCAAGAAGCCCTTAGACTCCTGAAAGGCATCAGAATACAATATAATCCTGCTGATAAAGAAAGGGAAATGCCAGGCAGCCAGTGCAGCTTCCCAAATGTCTACTAAAAGAATGGAGGGCAGTGAGAATGTTCTGGAAACAGAGAATTGTAGATAAATGAGCAGAGCTGGACAAAGATAAAAGCAACCGAATGTGCACTGAGGTGATTTTAATTAAAGAAGAAACAGTGAATAAAAGAATATTTGAAGACATCAAGAGGAAAAAATACACTAATGAGAAGTTAAACCAGGTAATAAATGATGAGAATTACTAATCATTCAAAAAAATTACAGAGCTGCCTGCACTGTGGGTTTGTTTATTTGGTATTTTTTTTAAGTTTGCTCTGTGTAATAGAGAAATAAGGACAAGTGGTATGGACAGTTAAGTAGCAAAGAAAACTGTTATTCCCATATGGCTGGCTCAGGAGCCCAAAGCTTTTATCACCCTTCCCTAGGGCAGACTCACCTGGAGGCAGGCGTGTTACCTCCACATCTCTAACTTCAGGGAACGTTTGCTGAACCCAAAAAGTTTCGATGAACTGTTGTTGACTTCATTGTATTTCTACAGCAAACTACCAACATTTGCAAGAGGGGTCCTGAACACGGCTGGGGCATGAAATAAGGAGTTTGTATCAAGTCAGAGCTCTCTGACAGTTCGTACTGCTTTAATTCTGGGAGGTGGAAACAACATTGTGCAGAGAAATATGAAGATACGGGGTTCGACAAGGCATTAGGAGCATTCCCCTTGCTCTGAGCCAGAATCAGGAATAGTTATTGCCTATTTTCCTTTTCCCAAAATCCTGTGGGAAAATCTTGCAAAACTTCTTGAGGTAGCCTGCTCCCAACCTTCCGTTCTGTACACCAAAAGGGTTTCCTAACATCAGAACAACACTATGTGTTTCAAATAGCCCCATTTCTTCCTTTTTATTGTAAGTAGTCCCAGAGAAATAAAAAACCCGTATCACTGTTCTCTTTGTGACAACATTTCTCCCAGGTGATTATCACATTCTTTAGCAATCAGTTGTATCAACCTTTCATTTCTAAACCTTGTCCTGTTCTTGCTGAACAAGATTCTCTCAGCTTTCTCAGAACTGACCGCACATTTAAGTATGAGGTCACAAATGGTCGTGGAGAACCCCAGCAGTATAAAAACCATGGCATAATTTGCTCACACTCCTGTTCTCCATCTCACAGAATCACACACAGAATCACACAGAATCGCTCGGTTGGAAAAGCCCTCTGAGATCATCACGTCCAACCGTTCCTGTCTACCCACTAAACCATATCCTTAAGTACCTCATCTACCCGCTCTTTAAACACATCCAGGGATGGTGACTCCACCACCTCCCTGGGCAGCCTGTGCCAGCTTCTGACGACCCTCTCAGTAAAGAACTTCCTCCTTATCTCTAACCTGAACCTCCCTTGGCACAGCTTGGTGCCATTTCCCCTTGTTCTATCCCCCATCACCTGGGAGAAGAGACCAGCACCCACCTCTCTACAACCTCCCTTGAGGCAGTTGTAGGTGGTGATGAGGTCTCCCCTCAGCCTTCCCTTCTCCATCTCAGTATGGCATTTGCTTTTTCCATCCACCATCGCATTTGTGCAGTGACTCCTATTCAGTTTTTGGGCAGACAATTATCTGCACTGATTTTGCACAGCTAATCTCTTCTCAGTGTGTTGGTGTTTCCATGTAGAGATCTGTCTGTAGTGGAAGTCACCTTCCGTTGGAAAGTTTTTCCAATTTACCATCACTCTTTTCAGCTCTAATCTTCCTCCTGCAGACCCTCCCAACCTTTTGGCCTCATCTGCTTTTTTTTTTTACCCTCTATTTCACTATCTCAATCAAAAGTGAAATACACAACTGGACATAGGGATCCCACATCCTTGTGGGATTCCACTTGGTACATCAGACTCTAAAGACATAACAACAGACTTAACAAAACACCTCTCACAAAATCTTACTAAAAACGTATTTAAATTATCTTGGCTATGATCACTGCCTTAACAACAGGATGCAAGCTAAAATTGCTATGAATAGAAGGCTAGCACACTTTATCTACAACAGTGACAATTTAAAGGAAGCAGAAAATACATATTTCATATATCAGCATATCATTTAATAATATATTTGGCACTTTTATATTGTAGTCAAAGACAGAGAAATCATAAAAAAACTTTAGACATTTGAAATGAGTAAAAATAGTAAGAATTAAGTTCCTCCAAATATCAAAGTCATGCTTTGTTATGTGTGAAGCACTGCAATTCTATGGAGAGGACATACTGGAAAGTCCATAGAAACAGCCAAGCCTGGCAAATAAAATCTTATAGTGAAGGGCTGAAGCAGCCAAAACAGCAACAGACTCTGGGTTGCAAAAATGCTGTAACCCAGCCCAGGGAGGTGACCATCTTTGTCCTTGTGGCTTTGGTGAGACTGCACACAATTCTCGACATAGCTTTTGGTGCTCCAATACTGGAAAGATGTTTAGTGACCTAAACATAATTCAGAAAAAAACCAACCTGAGAGATTGTGTAGATTAAAGAGGATGCTTCTGAAGAAGGATTAAAATAACTAAATTGAGATTTGCTAAGGAATATTATAACATCTACAAGTACTTGACAAGGAAGAAGTGAAATTTTTCAGCTACAAATAATAATGAGTTACAAAATGAAGGCAAAAAAGCAAATAAAACAGAATACTAGGAGAATCTTCCTATCTCCATGGCCAAGGTAGGTGTCTGCTGGGAATTAATGTCCCCTTTGCAGCAGTAGTGGAACTTGCCCGAGAAACTTGATGTAAGTCAGGAAATGGATGTCATCTTAATGAACTTTCTCACCATATGACAGAGTGTTATCTAACCTTCATCTCACTTTCCATCTCACTTAACCATACCAGAAATTAGACTCCAGACTCAATTTGGAGTATAGGGTTTGAAAAATAGGATCTCTTAGTAAACCTTTCAGAAGGCAGTGAAAGATGATCAAGTCAGGTAAAACTGCTATTAAAGATGTCTAAGACTTAAGGGATAATCATTGCTTGCTACTGATAAGGGACAATGTTTAGTTCTGTTCTTCTCTTAGCAGCTGAGCAGCAAGGGGAGGAAGTTACTGAAGTAAGAGAGGAGTGTTCTGGCCAAAGGGTGAACACATTAGCTTGGTTTCAGTTGGATTGCTGGGAATCAGAGAAGGATCAGAGCCCCTCTCTTAGATCACTCCCACAGCTGCATTCATAGTAATGATCCTGCTTTTTAGACTTCACTGAGCTCCATCCTTCTTTAGGAGATTTCCTATTTTCAAAATATCTTATTTATTTGGGTCTACAATTCATACTGTTTATAAGCATCCTGCATCAGGGGAACTAAAACCTGCTGGAATTTCTACATATAGATTTATACATTCAGGTTGTGAGATAGTCCACTCATCTGAGGCAAATGCTGCTAATGGTACTTTCACTGGAAGAGAACCAAGGTCATGTTCATACCAAGTCATATTCACACCTGCTTCAACTTGAAACAAAGAACATCCTACCAAACAAATGAAAAATGAAATTTTAAGGCTATGCATTACACCCTTATATCCCCTTCCTTCATCCCAAAGTGATCCTGCCTTGTGAGATGGATGTCACCTGCTGCATGTCAGGTATTTTTATATCCATCATGTCTTTAATTATGGTAACCTAAGAGTGTCAGGTGCTTTGTAAACAAATAAAGGGACAAGACCCAAGGAACTGACAATCTAAATAGATTGTAAGTGTTACTGTGATCCCTAGCAAAGCAGCCCAAGGCGCTAAGTAGAAAGATCAGCCACAGCTGATACAGCACAACAGAGCCCAGTTTCTGTCAGTGATATTCAGAGAATGAACTTTAGGTATGCAAATATTTGGTATCACTGTCATTTCAGTCTGGGTAACAGGGTACAGTTTGTTGGACCACTCTCACTGAGATTAAAAGATCTGCAAGTATTCAAGGCCTTCCAGATTTGGCCTTCTGTAAAAGAAGCAATGAAGGAAAGCAATGCAGGACTTAAACGGAGGCTCAGATAATATATATAAAATGGTTTACCCTTTTAATTAATGCACATTAATCCTTTTTTCTATGAAAGAAATAACTTCCCAATATTTCCAGTTTCTAACACAGCATGTTTCAAAAATACTGTCTGAATCTGTTTTTAAAACCTAAGTCAAACACACACGTTTTCATAGTTTAAGTACATTGCTGAACTGCAATCTGTATGTATTTATCGATTTTTAAAATGCTGTCCTGTGATAATTTTTTTAATAACCAGCTTCTATCTTAGTTCTGCAGAAGCTCAACTTATAGGTGGACATTTTCCTGAAAAACCTATACAGAGAGAAAGATGAGGTATGCGTCTCTTTCTGGACTTCGACAGCCACTGTTGACACAGAAGACAAGTGGAAGCAAACCAGAGATAAATAATGGAAATTGTGTGTTTTGGCAGACAGATCTGCATTAACTTATACCTTATTATTAATATTCATGTTGTGCCCTGGGGTACTCATACAATGCATTAAGAAAAATGTAAAAGGCTGAAGTTATCAGAGTGTTTTAATCTGTTTAAGAGATTTCATTGACTTGTATTAAATTGGGAATGTCAAAATCCAGAGCCTGCTACCATCTCTGCCGAAGTTATCAAAATCAGATGAAAGCAAGCTGTGCTACAATTGCTAGGCAGGAAGCCTGGCCAGTTTTTCTGCCATACTTGCTGATGAAACAAAAGCTAAAGCTTGTAGAGAACAATTGAATATTTCCATGTGCTACGCCAGTAATGGCTTTCCCTGTAGAGAAGTGTCTCTTGCTTCCAGCTAACAGCAATGCCGCTGCCTCAACTCTGACAAATGGACTGTGCTCAAAGTTGCCTAATTGGAATCTCAGTAGCGTGGACGTGACTTTTGTCGCTTAAAGCTATGACAGTTCATCTGTTCTCAATGGTAACTTAAACAGAAAGCACAGACAATGCTTTTGTCATCCATTGCTGTATAGTCAGAAGTGCTTGCTGTCAGAATTATCAGTATACTCACAACAGAATTATTATGAAAACAGTTTCTATGCATTCTTGAAGAATTTGAGCTGATTCAACAAAGCCTCACAAAAATGAAGATAAAATATTATACTATGCTAAAACAACTTCTATAATATTGTTCTTGAAGCCTGAAAAGAAGATAAAATTGAATCCAATTTTGGAAAGTTTAGGATCTGGGATTGTCAGAAGTATGCAGTAATTTCAATTTATTTTTGATTCTTAACATAAATACCTTTCTGCAAAAGTACAAGTTGTAAGATATGGAGGAACCACACTTAATTACTCCACTTAATACTACATTTGCTCCTAAAATATGTGATAACTGTTGTCAATAATCAATGCTTACATGATTTTAGACTAGGCTGAACGTCCACTCCCCTGACTGCTTTCAGATGGGAATGTACAATGGCAAATTAGCAGACAGCACACTCATTTGGATTATGCCCATTGCACATGACAAGGAGTACTCATTAACATTTGGGAAAAGCATATTCACAATCTTTACAGCATAATAAACACTGAAAATACCACTCCAGTAAGCTTTTCTCACTAATACTTCAATTAAGCAGAGCACTTAGATAGTGCATGGTTTGAGCAGGTAAGTGAGCAACGTCTTTGAATTAAGGGCTCCATCTGAATGCCTGAAGTTTGTTATTTGCTTACATCAGACTTAAAGCACAAAGATGTAGGAAACAGCTGTAGGAATTACACAGACAACATGTGGACTTCAGATAGTCTGATCAGTAATAGACTGATGAGATCATGGGCATGCATGTTTTCAGGATCAGCATTTTTGGTTAACTCCACTGAAGTCAATAGACTTGAAGTAACCAAAGTGAAAACGTGAACTGGTATTTCCCTCTTGTAGATTAAATGGGTTTCTTTAGTAAATGTTGAATACCAGCCTGTTAAACTCAGAGTGTTCATAAAATGGAAAAAAACCGCCTACCAGCCTTTTTTAAATGTAATTTTTACAGCCATTTGAAGTGTTCTACAAATTAGTTATAGCAGACTTCCCAAAAGTTTGGAAGAAAAGATGGGATAAACATGACTCTTTACTGTCTATTCTAACCAAGCTCCCACTCAGACACCTTACAAATCTTTTCCATAAATACATTTTTATCCAGTGCTGTGGCAAATCATTGCTGAATGTATTAACAATTCCAGTAACCACTTACATATGCGAGTTCTTCTTCATATGACTCATCACTATCAATACATCTCAAAATGAAACAGAAAATAAAGATTGAGTTGATTTGTAATTCATAAGTCAGTCAGAAATAACTTTTTAAAAACCAGATTGTGAAACAGTAGAATTTGTCATCGTCTCAAACCAAAAAGCCTTTACCTTGTTCTAAGAAGTGTAAGTTAAATAAAACTAAAAATTGCATATTTTGAAGGAGTATCTTGGCAAGCAATGACTGAATAAAATAACCTTATTTTACTAACTCTTCACTATTTCAAGGCAGTAATTTCCACTCTGTGTTCAGCCACCTCTGCAGGACTAGTGAAAAACAAATCAATCCAGGGATTTGACAAAAAGGGTACAGCAATATTTCTTCCAGTAGTCTGAACTACTATTAGGTCTGAACGTGACCTATTACATGGCAAGGCAGATCTCTTTTTATCATACCTCCTTATTCTCCTTGCACATCCAGACAAAAGTAAGACTAATTCACTTCTCAAATTCACTTCCAGAGTAGTCCAACTTTCCCTAGCATCTCTCAAGAAGCCAAACCCCTGGTGATAAAAAAAGCTGTGTGAGGCAAAGCACTGTATCTGGGCTGTTTGTGAGCGTGTTTGAGTCGCATGCTTGAGGAGTATTGCAAAAGTGAGCCTGCAAAGCTGCTGAGGATTATCATAACGCTTGTGCATCTATGCTGATTAAATTCTGAAAGGCTCTCATGTTTGCAGAGGGTTCAGTCCTGTATGTATGTACATACGTGGGTGTATATATATATATATAGGAATTCATTCAAGAGGTTCTCCTCCCCCTCTACTCTGCCCTGGTGAGACCGCATCTGGAATATTGTGTCCAGTTCTGGGCCCCTCAGTTCAAGAAGGACAGGGAACTGCTGGAGAGAGTCCAGCGTAGGGCTACAAAGATGATGGAGGGAGTGGAGCATCTCCCTTATGAGGAGCGGCTGAGGGAGCTGGAGCTCTTTAGTTTGCAGAAGAGGAGACTGAGGGGAGACCTCATTCATATTTATAAATATTTAAAGGGTGAGTGTCACGAGGATGGAGTCAGGCTCTTCTCGGTGACAAGCAATGATAAGACAAGGGGTAACGGACACAAACTGGAACACAGGAGGTTCCACTGAAATTGGAGAAGAAACTTCTTCTCAGTGAGGGTGACAGAGCCCTGGCCCAGGCTGCCCAGAGAGGTTGTGGAGTCTCCTTCTCTGCAGACATTCAAAACCCGCCTGGACGCCTTCCTGTGTAACCTCATCTGGGTGTTCCTGCTCCGGCAGGGGGATTGGACTGGATGAGCTTTTGAGGTCCCTTCCAATCCCTAACGTTCTGGGATTCTGTGTGATTCTGTGATTCTGTGATCACTGGCATATAAAATACAAGTTTATATTATTTGTCTACTTGCTTATAACGTGCATACGCATTTACACCTGCAATACCAGGATCTAAAATATAGGGATGTGAAAGTACTGGGTCTGATTCTAATTTGCACTAAGATAACTGTACCTGCTTTTGACCATGTTATGGGGCTATAAATGGCGGTAAATCTCAGCCAAGCAGATCTTTTTAAAGGCTCCTTTTCATTGCTCAACAGATGTCCAAGACTTCACGTAAATTAGACTCAGGCTCCACCAAAAAACAGGACAGTAATAACCACGATTTCAATGCATGTCAACATCTATATGGAGATAAATTCATAATATAATTAAAACAGTTCAGAAATTCAGAAAGTGAAACTATGTCTGCAATTTGAGTCACAAAAAACAGATTAAATAGTGTTATTTTTCTCATCTCATAGAAAACCTTATTTATATCTTTTGAAGAAGTGTCTACATAAGCATCTTTTTTGTATAGTTCATGAAAATTACAGAGGAATAAGGCTATTTATTAGCTGGAACCCAACAGCATGTACACATGAACTGTTATGCAAATAAGACCACAATTTAACTTTGGTGGAGCTACAGACATGAGCAAGAGGCTTATGTCTTTAAAAGTTCATGAGATCAACCTGTGTCTGTGTTCTTCCTTCAGTACTGGTAAATTTGGCTCACTGTAACAACATGCGAGTACTGGAATGTATTAAGTATAAATGAAGAACTGATGCTCCTTTGTATACTGGTTTATACTGTAAAGCAATCTTTCCTAATAAAAATTCAAGAATGATGACCCTGGACATAATGTTTTCATTACATCAGAAACCTAACAAAAAAGAAACAAATCAATTTTAAAAAGAGTGTAAAAATATGCATCCTCAGTTAAATGCCACCCTAGTGATTTGGCAAGGTAATGGAAAAAGCAGGGCTTCTGTATGTAGAAGTTACTATTCTGCAGGTAATTTTTGCTATTAATTTGCTATTTATTCTCTAGAATTTAGATTAGAAAATCTGCATTTTTATTCTTTTACACTGTCCTGAAGAAAATCAGACATATGTGTCTCCTGCAGTAGAGATATACACAATATATAGGACTCTCATTTTCCTTTTTTATTTAACTAAGACTATCACAGCAACTTTTTAGCTTTGGATGAAAAATCACATCTCAATGACTTTACAGAATGTCAGGAACTGTTAGGTTAATATAAAAGATTTTTAGCTGCTTGCTTTTATTCTCCTGTGTATAGCTCTCACTACCCCTATTTTCCTTCATTTGATCATAACACTAGTAATAAAACTTCACTTCACCTTAATAAAATGGATTCATATATTTCTGTTTTATTTTAAATAGACGCTGATTACTGATCTGAAAACATACTATCCTATGCTGCTGTACCTTTCTGCCTCATTTTTTCATTTATATCCATTGTTGACTGTGATGGAATTATACTAGCAAAACAATATGATCCCAGCCTTGAGAAGATGTCTCTCTGCTAGGTCAAACAATTTGCCATAATGAAAATTGCAAAAAGAAAATCAGTGCATTCACCAAACAGTCAAGAACACTGGCCTTTCTTTTCCATGCCTCATGATAACAGATCGGCCTTGCCAACTTCCATCACAAAAACATTTTCATCTGTAGAAGATCTCATAATTCTTGTTTTGAGTGATTGCTTTTAGATGACGTATAGCAATAAATATGAACTTTATTTTATTTAGTGACCAGTGCTTCCGAAAGACGGCAAGCCAACTAAAGCAGCAGAACATTGAATACATAAAACTGCTATTAAAGAAGGTTAAGGCTGTGTCATAAACTATCTAAAATGTTATTATTTTAGGCTCAGGCTGATATGTTGGTGTACTGTTGGAAGAAAAGGAAAAGATACAATGGCAGGAGTGAAAGCACAGTCATAGTCAGAACAAGTCACCGTAATACTGACTTTGGGATGACTTCAGTACAAACAAGGGCAGATCCACTGTGGGTTACACAGTCTGCACCAATGATGCCATATCAAAGTCATTCAACTCCCAATTCATAGGAGATTCTTTTTCCCACGAGCAGTCTAGAAGACACAAGGATTGGCCTCGTTTGCAATGAATACAGTGTGAAGAGAGCCATAATTCAGGAAATGAAAGTTAAACTACATTTCTCTGTCTTTCTGTCTTTTCAGTCTCCATGACTAGTGATTTTACAGCTGGAATGTAGTTGATGGTGTTCATGCAGAACCAAAAGGAGAAAGGCCCTATTAAGTCCACAGATACATAATTCAGTTGTATAACAAGTACAACGTGTTATACAACTTTACCAGTCAACTAACATAATGCCTATATGCACATGCACTCCTCTCCCACTTGCCAGCAGCATGCTAAAGCATAGCCTTTTCAGGGTTCTTTGGCTCTTAAAGCCTGAAAAATGGTGTTGTGCAATCATCCTTGTCATAGAAGCATTTTCCCAGACCACTGCTGTGTGTGTCTTTATTTGCCTCCGAGAAAGACGCTCATCTCTGCCTTTCAATACTGACTTCAGCACTAGCTGCTAGGAAAATATGCGTTGTTTACCTCTCCCACAAAGTCAAGAAGTGTTCTTCACAAACAGAAACCTTCACACTTTCACAGAGCTTGGCCAGAATAGAGCCTACCCTTGCCACTTTTCCTAGCACGTTATAAAGAGCGTGATATTCCAAATCGCCACCCAGGACTCAAACCCCAAAGGCACAGCAGTCTGGTCCTCACTTTAGCACTTTGCCTTCACATTTAGCTTGTGAATGGTCTTACAATACCAGTGAAATGTGACCCATGAACTGTCCACTTGAGCTTTAAACAACAGGAACTTTTAAATTCAGATGTGAAGAAAACACTGCAAAAGCCGTGTCACACTTTTCAGATTATGCTACAAACTAATCCCCCAGCCTCATAAGCTTCACTTCTTATAGGTGTTAGGAAAAGCCTGAAGAGCATGGGCAGATTTATAGGCTGCACAGCCAGCCAGCAGGAGTTCTGGGTGTGCGGCCTCTTCTTAATAGCACTGCTGAGTTCAGCATACATCTGACTCTGTGGAGAGTTAAAAAAACCAAAGTAGGCAATTCCACACGGGATTGGGAAAGTGCTATCCATTTTTCTGAGCATTCATAGCCATTACCTGATGGATAACATGGAAAGTTTGCTATTCTCAAAGGACATCAACAAGAGTTAAACTTTTAACAGCTAGACTATTTTCTGGGCTTTCAGCAAAGAGTAGGCACCATTCTCGGGCAGATATTTGGAGAAAAGAAGCCCCAAATTTTGCCCTTTAAGTAGAGTCAGGTAAGGCTGCACTCAGCTTTCTTGATCAGGAACCACATACTCAGCTTGTTTGTTTTTCTGCTGTGCTCCAGCTTCTGATTTCAATTCCATTCCCTGTCACTTGTGGGGATGCCTGACAGTGAAACATAGCAAAACAAAAGTCAATATTCAAAGGCTGGGTTTTCCAGAATGGATTACACTTGTAAAAATCCAAAGACATTGACCACAGTTAATATTACACAATTAATGAACACTACAATGAAGGCCTTCTTTACCAAGTTATTTAATCTATATCCATTTTATGCAACCTTATGCTCTCAGGGGGGGAAAAAAAAGTCTTATTTTCCCTTAGCCAGCTTTGGTCATTAATGGAACTGAAAACTATGTCATGGGCTTTATTTATTCACTTCATCAACCTCTGTAGTCCAAGCAGAGTGAAGGCATTGCACTCAAGAGTTCCCAGATACACCCTGGTGTGGTAGCTACTAATTCTAGAAACCTCTCCAGACAGCCAGAATGCATAGCTGAACTCCTTGTCCACTGGACCTGGTAATGACCTTTCAGGAGTATTTGTGATTTAATCAGCCTTTTCCAGAAATCTGCACTGGAAGATGTCCACTCATCCAGTTTACAGAAAATTTCCATGGTAAATATAACTCACAAGGATTTTGTAAATACTTCTGAAACCACTGTCTCTTTAACAGCATAAGAAATGTTCAGATTCCACCTTAATAAGCTTCTCATTAAGCATTAACATCAGCTACCTGTGTAACGGAGGACTATACTAAAATCTGGTTTACCAATTCAGTTCACTCATTCATACCTGCCAAAGAAAATACAGCAACTTTATACCTTCACTGTATCTTTGAAACTACACAATTCTCCAACCAGCCACAAGTACCAGTTTCTCAGTTAATGCTGAAGGACATTGTCTCAAACATGGAAATATCACTGAAAGAATCAAACTACTGACCAGATGATTTCTGGATAATAGTGCTGTTGAAGCCATGATGGTTTGTGGGTATAAGACAGAACATTATGATATTTTAATTACTGTAATGAAAAATGTAAATGGGAAATATTTCTAGCCTGTGTGAAATACAAACTATATTTATTAACTAAGTTATGTGGCCCTCAGAATGACTTATGATTTGTATGCGAATCATACATCTGGTTGAATATCTGAAATCCACAATCTGATAATCTGCTGACTGTGAAACTCTGTTTTGGCTCAGATTGTGAATAAAGAGTACGTATAATTATCCTTCTACACAATGCCTCAAAGAGCTGAAAACAGGGTATAATTAATTAAATAAACACTTTCGGCTATCTATTTGCTTACGTTAACACTAATGACATCGTAAAGTATGGGGTTTTTTTCTTCCAGTTTACTAACTGGTGAATTTTTTTCTCTCTGCTTTTGTATCTCCTTGATCTTTGCAATCCAGGGATCCTGGAGAGAGAGGCCTGTTCTGTAGCTGTAAAACTGACGTTTACAGTAGAAATTTTCTACATCTACTTTGCTCAGAAAGAACTCCCCGCAAGAGAACAGAACATCTGAATGGCATCCTCAACACCTTGGCATGCATAGTATAACTGTAACCTAGCGCCAGACACTGAAAGAATTAATTACCCAGTACCTCAGTACTGAAAACATGATTATAACAAGCAGATAAATGTCATGTACACAGACATGATGTGGTAACAACTTCCTACTTTGAAAATGATGTAGATTCGAACCGCAATCTAAGAGTAGAGATTATGAGTGTTTTTCTTTGCCTTCTTCTGTGGAAAGTCTACCTCCATACAGAAAAAAACAAGCTTTTTTAGTTTTTTCTGTGACCTCTTTTCTTTCTGTTTCTATCTTCAGTATATGTTCTACAATATGGGAAAGGATTTGGATAAGAAAAATGTTTCTAATTAAAAGTACTTAAATAAAAATCTCTATTTTCTGTAAATCAAATATCTTTATCGCTATACCATACTATTTTTGTTACAATCTATGAGGTAGAAGATATGAAATAGGGCATATAATAATAAGAAATATTGCAATTATAGGTTAATCACTGAAAAAAAGTTACAGCTTCATAATGAGGTTAAGAATGAAAATGTGGTATATAAAAATCCTTATATGATATACATTTCAAATGCAGTTTTAATCATCCCCTTCTGGAGGACTGTGAAATCTAAGTAATAAAAATGACATACTGCCTAGGAGAGTTTTAAAGTGACATGAAGCTGTACCCTAAAAAGAGGCTGGATAACCTCACAAATAGGGTTATTGGGCATGGGGTATCAGCTTTCCTGGGAAATTGATTGGAGCTGACAATAGTTGGCACCAGCAATTTCCAAAACAGCTTCTCCATGCTTGTCAGCAACATAAACTAATGCCAGTGTTAGTATAGGCGTCTCAGAACCATTTTCCAGAGCCATTATAAAAAGACAAATGAGACCAGATAGCACACACAAACTGTACAGATCATCAGTGTCTTATGAAAGAAAGAGGATTGCTAATGATTATAGACAGAATGATAATTGTAAGGGCTTTCACTTATTTTTAATAAAGTTTATGTCTCAGGTCCAAATGTAACATTTCAAATCAAGTCCCTCTCACACAAATAAGGGGGAAACACTGGCATACTTATTAACCTACCTAGAAATGTCAAATAATGAAGCAAGGGGCATTAAATAGATCATTTTATTACCACGACTGTAGCTAACATTAGGAGCTAGGCTTCTTCTACAACAAAGAAAAAGCCCAACAAATTTAACATGATAAAAGATAAATCAGTGCTCTCGAAAAGCTATTAAGTCATAAGTGTTAATTTCCCTTAGTTAAATCTTTGCTCCATCACCTTGTTATATATGAATCATTTAATAAAAGTGAAAAAATGGTGCTTTAGAAATATTAAAGTCACAGCTTTATGTCTTCCTGAATAGGTCAGGTTCTTAAACTTTCCGTAAAGGGTACCTAAATGCAGTTATCTTTGAAAAAGCTAAAAAAAGATGACACACAGTGCAGTGGAGAGAATCTGTGAAAAATCAAGAATACAGACATATCTCAAATAGATCTCATTGACTTTTAAAACACTTTGAACAACAGCTGTAGCCACTGGGGTGCTGTAATGACATACCCCATTATAAAATGTAACACTAAGTAAATGTAGGAGTGGAAATTTAACAATTGGACGTTTAATGGCTGCAATTATGGCAAAAGAATAATGAACCTATTAGACAGAAGAACTGGCAATTACTCTAAGGCTTATTGCAATACAGCTGTGGAAAAAAGTAGTACAGAAACATGCTTAAAAATGGTTATTAAAGGGGATAATGCATTCTGTTTACCTTGACAGAAGTGATTTTTCTTCTGAAATGAAATGGAGCTTTTTGGCTATCAGACATGGGAGCTCAGATGTGATGGATCCCGCTATTTAAAGGTAATGCATTTTCAGATATGCTTTTCTAGGTATAAACGATGTCTACACTAAGACTGTAGCAGCTAGATTTATCAGGCAACAAACAGACAGAGGAAGATGTTTGAGAACACACATAAATGAAAGATAGATAGCATGCAAAAATTTTAAGGTACCCTCTAAGCAGTCTAAGTAGCTACTCTTGATGAATGGGAATCTTAAATGTTAGTTGTCTCCTATCAAGACAGATTAGGTGCCAGACCCATTAGGCAGCTTACAAAATTCCCATGTTGGAATTCAGATATAATTAATTCTATCTGAATTATTATATTGCTTAGTTTTTAGCTGTACAGATCCCAGTGAGGGTGTAAGTGAACAGAAAGAAGTAAAGCATGGTACAAATGAAACAAGGAAGACTGTAGAAGAAAGCCTCCGCTGTCTTGTACAAAGTGTAATATCTGATTAAAGCAGTACATAACTTAACATTTCAGCTTCCTTGAGATAGCCAGAATCAACAGCTAAGAGTAGAAAGGCCATGAAAGTGTTAGTAAATGATACAGGATGTGCTGCTTGTCCACATAATTAGCAATCTGACTAAATTCAGAGGACAGCCATGTCTACCTTGTCCAGATCAATGATTTAACTGGTGACTGTACATCAAGCATTGTGGAAAGTTAAACTTTCCAAACCAGGTCATAGCAGTGCTCCTAAAACATACGTCTCAAGCCCAACTAATAATAAGTCTGTGTTCATCAGCTCGCTACTTCATTCAGTGTTTCATAAGGGTTTTATTAAATACTCTGCAGCTCTCAGCCGTACGTCCCCATGAAAGAGCTCAAAACTTAAATATGGATCTAAATTTGGATGGCACTGTGCGCAACTATAGAGAGGGCCTCAGGGCCAATATCTTATCATTTGGTGCAGACAGTTAGAAAGAAATTAAGACTTGCCCTTAAAAGGCAATAAAAATAGCATCAACTAATTGAGTCTTAGAAGACACAAAACACAGTGCCTTATGAATGGCTTCATGAGGCCAGAAACCAAAGTAACAAAAAAGATATGCACTTGCAAAATACTCATCAAAGGCTTTGCCCTAAGCCTTCTTGCATCACAGAAATGAGTACATACAAAAATAGGTTTACTCTTGGCTTAAACAGCACGACTAGCAATTTGTGTGTATTTGGTTCAGGTTCTGGGACTGGCTTTGGCTGCTTTATGCAGCTGTGGCTGCTCAAAGCAGCTGGAAAGCTGCTATAAAGCGCCGTAAAAATGTTTCAGCTTGCTCTAAATTATTCAATAGGTCATTTAGGCCCCAGGCCAGCAAATGAACATGGATATGGAAAAGTGGCTCTGAGCTATGGTGATCAGTGTCTTGTATGGGAATTAATTTTGAGAATGAAAGGGATGATGTTGAAATTTGACCTACTGACTTAAAAAGGTCTCTGTTTAAGAGCAACATGAAATAAAAATCAAGCTATTCATAATATGTATCAAACATCCACCTTGCACTATGATGCTTTTTTGTTACATACTTTGGCTACTCCATGGAGCTAACTCATTAGTATACATATTCCCTGCATATTTTCCTCTGAAAGAGTCAGTTCCTGGATAAAAGTCCCCAGATCACTGGGAGAGCAGGAGGGTCACCAGTTTAGCAGAAACAGGGTTTTGGAGCTTAGGAGTGGGGATGATACAGGCTATGGAGAAGCACCTTAGAGACAGAGAAGATCAGTAAGTAGTTCAAAGGTAAATGTAAACTTGTATTACCTGTCCACAGTTAGAACTTCATTACTTCTGAAAAGCAGGATGTTTATTTACTCTTAAAATGCATAAATATATATATATTTACAGATGACTTGTGGGTGCTATAGTGTGAAAATACAGTGTAATATACTGATAATATATTAATTCCACTGAAAAAGATACTTTAAAATACACACCAGTTTGTGACACACCATCAGTCCTTGAGCATGCCTGCAGACAAAATGTCATGATACTATAAATGATGTCTCTTTTCCCACATACACTTCCTCCTTGTTTCCCTCATCTTTGTCCAAGGCATTGCTGTAGAGGTTTTAGACACACTAGCAGTGTATTGCATCAGCATGCAAATTATACTTACATCTTTCAGTGCACAAGTGACTGTTTTGCCAGCGTCTGAATTATTAGACTTCTCTTTAGACTGCAATGCATCAGTGGTGTCTCTAGCTGGAAAGGTAGTGTTTTCACACATTCAACCCAAGCATGACTAAGAATGTAGCTTTAAAGGCAGAGCCTGTCTGATTAGAGTTGATGCATGCATCAGAAACTAGGAACAAACAGAAAATCCAAGAAGGTGAGTACGAAGGAAAGTTGAAAAAAGCATGCCATGAAAAATTGCCATTAAAGCAGGATGTTATCCTCAGTTGTCATCTGCTGAGAATATATTTGTTCAGCAAGTAATAAATAAATACATCCTCAGGTTCTGTGCTTTAAACTGATGCTACAGAAAAGCACATTGCTACTATAGTCAAGTTTAGGCTATCATTTGGTTTATGGCAAATAGATAGCATTTGTTGACTATCTCTGGAAGGAATGATTCACTGCAGAAGAAGGAGCAGTATTTCGAAGACCTCCCTTCAAACTTCTCCACTCCCCAGAGATGAAACATATTACACAAGACTAGAGAAGAATAGAGGCTGTCTTTGAGGAAGCATTAACATGCAGTGCAATCTTTTAAATGTTTTAATTGCTGGTATTCAGCGTTTGCATGAGTAAGACAGTCTGTTTATATCAAATTTCTCTTTCTTGTTAACTTCCTTGTTCCTCAGAAATTGCTGAAAGGAGTTTGTGCTTTTTCTCTACAAGCTGTACATATTCATCTGGGTGCTCCTGTGCTCAGTCTCGTTCAGAAAGAAAGCCCTTGCTTTTACACTTTCTGAAAGTTTTTACCATACGTGTGCTTTTTGCAGCATGGTTATCTTTCAAATATTACAGAAAGCCACTATTAAAAAAATATAGTTACTATACAGAAGGATAAAGCCAGACTGGTTAATTTTGAATCTGTTTGATTGGGGTGATAGAATTGATTTCCTGAATTCTAAAAATTGCCATTCAGATAGTCAATACACTAGGGACAGACATTCAGGATAATTATTATCCTCTAAAACTTCCCTTCCAATTTTTTTCTTTTTTATTGTTTTATTCTCATGCTACATCAGACCTTTTAAAATGAGCTCTAGGTTGTCCTGGTTCATTTAGCTCCATCTGTCTGCTTCAAATATGGTTTTATTATGTTGTAGACTGTCTACAAGTGTCTTCTTTCTACAGTAACCTTTTAAATTAAACATGTTAGCGGAGTACAAGAGCTTGCTAACCAAGGATTTGCCCTGTTTTCCCAAGAGGTTCCCCTCAAAGAAAAAGTATACTTATTTTCACAAAAAAATTGCAGAAATCCTGCTTACCATGTCAGAGCATGTCAACTCTGCAGTGAAATACAGCACAGGTCTCAATATTAGTGGCAACCCACGGCTGATAGCTGCACCATACAGACATAGCAGCTTGGATCTGGAAGCAGCACAGTGTTGATCAAGTGGCCCCGTGACCAAGCTAAGACTCCCCGTTGTGGTACTGGGAGGATGAGACGGTTTGGGTCCAAGACACTTTGTGTACACCTACATAGGTGTTTCTAAGTTGGAAGAAGGAAACTCTGCAAAGTAAGATGCATCTGTCAACGTGGTTAAAATGCACCCAAAGGTGTTCCTGTGAAGACCACAGTGCATAGTAAAGAAATGCTTTACATGGGCTAAGTGGAATATCTGCAGCGTTCTTGCCATTAAGTACTCGAGTGAGTGGGAACCATTAGCTCAAAGGACGCTGACTGTGACAGACACTCTCAGGTTTGGTCTGTAAAAAGTTAAATATTCCCTGACACCAGACTACGTCATCAAATTCCTAAGCAGAATAACTCATAAAGCCCTCAATCCTGACTACTTGGGGGGAAATAAATATGAATAATTAGCTCACATATTTTAAATGATTGTCTGGGGTCTTTTTCAGACAGTAAAAGGCAACTCTTTATGCACTGTTACATTTCTTGAGAGTGCAACTGGGCTGTATTATTTATAAGACAAGGACATGACTTGCCTACCACTTGGAAATCTTCTAGGCTTTAAAACTGGACTGGCATCTTCATACTTAGCACTGAGATGCTGTTTTTTAAAAGAAAAAACAAATCTTGCGGCCCAAAGATTCACAGACTTGAAGTAACATCAGAAAATGTTTAGGAAGTTTGGGTAAACTCAGATTTCATGAGAATTGTTCATCCTTAATTTGCATGCATGAGTCACGTAATTGTCAGTGAGTGATGAAATGGGGAAGCAGGTGGTAATGTCTGCACACTGGGTTACGAGTGGAGCGTTCTGAGGCAGGATGTGTTTCAGTCGGTACGAGAGTTACCAGGAAATGTGACAGACAGAGTTCTCTTGGTTACTGGACAAACAGAATAGATCTGAAAAAGCAGTTTAACAGGCCAGGAAGATAAATGCTCTGGCTATGTTAGAAAGTCTGTTATAAGAAAAGAATGATGATTTCTTGGATGACAGATGTGAAAATATTGCAGGCTCAAAACATACAAAGCAATCTGAGGGCTGCTATTATAACCAGCTCATCCAAAGATAAGAGAATAAAGGAAGAACAGAGAGACATTTGCACTGAGGAAGAAAAAAGTCATGCCCTTTTTATTCTGCTCAATGGCCTCATTAAAAAAAAAAAACAAACAACAAAACCAAAGCACGTTGTTATAAAATTGAGATCCACTGTCTGTGTTCTTCCACTCCAGCACAGGCTGTCATATTGCCTGACATTTGCATATTCCCATCAAATCTTCACTGTTTCCAGATCTTTCTAAGCAGCTTTTTACCACAAGTAGTAATGTGCTAGACATCCACTAATACAGAATCCTTTGGACTAAAGACAAGAAAGGGAAAGAGAAACATGTATATATTCTTCAAAAATATTGTTTTGGAAACTGTAAGATTACATTACTATGTTGTCCTCCTGGAATGCTTCTGACCACTAGTTTTCACATGCTGCTAATTCGGCTGTTAAAAGAACAAAAATGCTGAGACCAATGAGGTGGAAGTTCAGCTTCTCCAGTTCAGCTCAGGATCAGTTCAGAAATTACCAGCAGCATGATAACTGGACATGGATACATATATGATGTAGATGTAAATCCTGGGAAAGCACTGTGCAGTATTTACAGGGTAGAATTCTCCACCTGTCATAAACTAAGTGATCCTGTAGGCTTGTTGACAGCCACACCTCCTTTCAGATTACAGTGGACAGATCTCAAGTTCTCTTAACTGCTGGGTCACTATTGCAGACTAATGAAATTTAGTAGAAGCATTGCTAACGGCAAAAAACATTCACAGAATCACAGAATCCCAGAACGTTAGGGATTGGAAGGGACCTCCAAAGCTCATCCAGTCCAATCCCCCTGCCGGAGCAGGAACACCCAGATGAGGTTACACAGGAAGGCGTCCAGGCGGGTTTTGAATGTCTGCAGAGAAGGAGACTCCACAACCTCTCTGGGCAGCCTGGGCCAGGGCTCTGTCACCCTCACTGAGAAGAAGTTTCTTCTCCAATTGCAGTGGAACCTCCTGTGTTCCAGTTTGTGTCCGTTACCCCTTGTCTTATCATTGTTTGTCACCAAGAAGAGCCTGGCCCCATCCTCGTGACACTCACCCTTTAAATATTTATAAACATGAATGAGGTCTCCCCTCAGTCTCCTCTTCTGCAAACTAAAGAGCCCCAGCTCCCTCAGCCGCTCCTCATAAGGGAGATTCAGAAGTACTCTGACACCGAGATCAGCATTTTTGACTTGTCCATTTTGAAAGATGATAGCTCCGTACTGAAAGCTAAAGGCAAATGTTCCGTCCTTGGCTTGTTGCATTACAAGCTCCATTTAGGACTAAACCATCCGTACTGTGCCAGGAGATAGAAACCATGTAAACCACTGCAAACTTGAGAGTCATTGTGGGATCTCAACTGTATACGTTTCTTCCTCACTGAAATAGTTTCTTAGTAGTAAAGCCTTTTAGTGGACTCTGGAAAGAAACCTACATGGAGTAGTTAAATTCTCCAGTGGCTTGCTCTGAAAGCTGCAGTTTGTCTACCTGGATACTTTGCTTGAGGAGCTGTCTGAAAAGTGAAAGCCATTTTATCGCACCCAGTAAGCAGAACTAGCTGGGAGAAGGCAGAAGGTACCTATTGGGACCAAGGGTGCTAAGCAGATTGAGAATCAAAGGTGAAGCAAGATCTATCAAAGAGAATTTTCTTCTCAGATTTCAGTGCTCTAAACTTTGAGAGAAAGTGTCCCTAGGATTAAGAAATGCTTTGCCAGGCGTATTTTTGTCATTATTGCCTTAGTACCAGCCCATGACTGTACTGAAGTTGCCAAGCTCCCTCATTCTGTCGTCTTCCTGTGCACTAGCAGCTCAGTGCAAAGCAAATTAATTCAGTCCTCTTCCTTGCTTTATATGTTCTTATGTCTGTTAGTGAACAAGTTAACAAAGCTAATTCATATCCAACAAAGAGCAATCTAACAAATTCTAATATTTGTGAAATGTCAAGTAAATCTGTGTGCTTACAGAATCCAGAGTGTAATTCCTCCAGACCCGGAAAGTAGGTAGGATCACAGCAGCAAGAGGGTTTAGACAAATCGCCTGAAAACTCACATTCCCATGGTGGTTATAAATCTCCAGTGCCATACCTGCCAACCTAAGCAGCATTCTTCTGCCATCGTTTGCTTAATTTATGCATACATCCATCTAAGAAATACAAAGATTGACCTACAAAATCAAAACAATTGACAATCAAAACACCAAATAAATTAACAGTTCTGATCCTTTATTTCTGATTTCTTCATGGATCGACTTCTGTGACCAACATGCATATGTAAAAGCTATTGTAAGTGTCTGCAGGAAGAGCAGTACTTGGCAAATAAAACATTCCTTGAGACAGGGTGGTTATAAAATTGCATCTGCTCTTCACGACTGCTTCGATATAATTCTCTTTGGCTAAATTAATTTCTTAATGACAATCAATTATGATACTTGTTGCTGGTTTATATTACATTTTGCAGATTTCCAGTTTGGTGCCACTGAGACGTAAACTTCCTGAATTTCAATACAATAAGCTAATGTACTCCTATATTAATGTAATCAGGTGATCCCACCACTTCCAACCATCTGCGATTTCCTTTCACAGTGATCGGTGCAGAAGCCATCACGTTTCAGCTGTGTGGTCCACTGGAATAACAACCTCCTTGCTATGTAGTTTTTAGTTCATTATTATAGTGCAGTCACACTTCCCACTAAAAAAGCTGGTGGCTATGTAAAAATTTAACTTGCTGAATACATTTTTCATAAAAGCTGACTTTCTTTTTGTAAATGTGACACATTAGGAAGAGGTGCTATCTTTTATTATACAAGCAAATACAGTAAGGAAAAACAGACCAGCTCTGAATGTGCAAGGCCTTCTTCAGGTGAGGGGGGGGTTCCCCTCAGAAATTATAATAGCCATTGTAATAAAGTATATGACTTTTCCTTGAAAACCTCACCTTCTTTGTATTCTCAGACCATCATAGCAACAGCAATTTTTTACTATACGTGTATACAAAACGGAAACCCTAGGGATCTCAAAATTATTTGTATTTTTTCTGTATGTTGTAGTGTTTTTGCACCTTTAAATTAGAAAGAGTCTCTGCATGGAGACGTGGGTGTGCAACACTGAAATTGCATCACAAATATTTGATACAGAAAATTAAGATTTTTCCCTTGTTAGAACTAGCAGAAGGAATGAGGTTAGAATGCAATGATGACAAGAATTGAAAACTCTGTATTTTTCAAAAATCTATGCACAGGGTCACATAGGAGAGGAAATCCTAAAGAGGACTGGCTGCGTGTCAGCAGCTTGTTCAGTGGCATAACAAGATCAAGTACCGTCTCCCTGGAGTCTTTAGGCATCAAGGTCTGGTTTGGAGGCATCTGCTCCCTCCAGTAATGGAGGTGACAGAGCAATACAAACAGGAAATGCATAATAAATCTCCATACTTTGTGAAACTCATAAGCTTATCTTACAAGCTGGCTACATGATATATTCTCTTTGAAAATGTTATAGATAAACTTGTGCCAGCCACAGTCCATCAATTTTATGAAATTATATTTAATGAATGCAGCAGATTCCCATAGCATAGGAATAACTACAGAGCCATCATGAATAATGAACATAATGAAAGAAATATACCTCCAAGCACACACCAAACTACTGACTGCATCATCAGATAAAAAAAAGGGAGACTTAAATAGTTATTTGCAAATACCATTCTGTAAACAAATTTGAATATAAAAGCCACACAGAGTTTGTTATTCTTCAAATTTGTATAAAGGATTTGTCATCTCTGAAATGACAATCCATTCAGAGTACAAAGGCAAATGTGCTGAAGGTGCCAGTCTGATTTACCAGAAAAGCCAGGAAATAGGGCAGAATACAGCTGAGCATAAATTCCCACCAAAAGTTATTCTTATGTGAGCGATCTCCAGGGAGTAAAATGCTTGTGCCTCCACTTCATAGAGAAATCAAGGAGAAACAGTGCACTTACCACTAATCAGTACTATTGCCACTGTACTCCAGATAATTGTATTTACAGAGGTTTATGGCTTGCTTTATTTTACTGTGCCCAGATACAAGACAGACTTGCATCAAAAATGGCCTTCACCTTTCCCCAAGCAGAAATAAAAATACACACACACACAAAAACCTCCAAATCACTTGCCTCCCCATTCAGACAACAGTTTGAAAATAAAAAGAAAGATATTTTCCTTTGTTTCCCAGTATGCTGCATACCATAGTCAGGCCGGTATTACATATTGAAAGATTAGATAGCTGATAGCGTGATATCAAAGATATCTCTAAACCTGTATTTGCTACCCAGGTCAGGTTGTCCCCCTTTAGCTGTGTTCAGTCTGAGCCTAAGAAGGGGAGGGTCTGAAACGGAACCTGTCACTGTTAAGACTTCTTGGTAAAATGTGGTTTTCTGTCTCATCTTGCTGCATTTAGCAGCTCTCTGCCTGCCTGCATGGCTCCTCATTAAAGGAGGAAGTGAGGAGCAAGGAGAAGGAGAAACAAACATCCAAATTGGGATGGCTGCTCTCAAAATACTTTACAGATGGGGGAGAGGCAGCTCCCACAGCAGAGACTGGGTGAGCGTAACCCTTAGACTCCATTCTGAAGGTTAGCTGTGTTACCCCACCTTAGCAAGTGTAAATAACCAACAGGGCAGGGCAGGTGGAAGGAATCTGTGTTTATCTCCTGCATCAACAAAACAGGAGCTGTGCTTCAGTGGGAATCTGGGATCAGGGAGTTCCTTCCTGCTGCACTGTAGCACCATAAATAGCAATTTTTGTTATGTAAAAAATGGTAAACAAAACAGTAAAGAGTTATCCTAAAAATGCTGGATCTAACTGTACTGCTATTATTAAAGATAATAAGTAAAAACTTGGCAAAAGCAGAAAAGGCACACGCATGGTCCTGTGTCTGGTATGAAGTTTAGACATCCAGAACGCAGAGTTTTTTAGAGGGTAGTTACATCTCAGTTAATGAGGCTCTTCGCTCAACTGATGCACGTATGCTCCTTAGTGCCAAAAGTACACATACACTGGATAGTGTAGTGTTACCTTCACTACAGGCAGAAATGTTTTCAGTTGTTATAGACATAGTGAGGGAGAAGAATCTGACTTTATTTGAAAGCTACTGTGTCCTGTGCACAAGAAGTATCAAAGAGAAGGTATGAACTTATGAGTAACACCAAGACAGAATGGAAAAACTGACAGAGAAGCTGAAGGAATACGGAGAGGAGAAAGTAGGAGGCAAAGTAGTACTGAATGAGTGATACAGATATTAATTTGAATACAGAAATGTTGTTTACATTTTTAGGGTGACTAAGATGTGTTTTAAGGGCTCACGGAATTAATCAGAGGCTTATTCATGCAAAGCAGTGGTATGCGTGCAGCCTGCTATCAGTAACTCTGCTTCTCACTGGCTTTTTTTTAATGTTTCAGGAAGCCAATTAAAAAACCACAATTATAAGCAATCTGGTTATGTCATTGCATTTCCTGGATGGTAAGTCTGTAAAATGATGCTTGGACTTTGTATAATTGGGCCCACAGATGTCTCTCGGAGGAACTGAAATGTACATAGAAAAGATACATGGGTTTTTGTTTGAGTACATTTGGAATGAAAAGCCACAGCCCTACTGCAAAGCATATTTGTGGAGCTGGGAAAAGAAGAAATGAGGTTGTTGCCATCTGGCACTTTCAAAATGATCCCTACAGAGATCTGTCTTTGTCTATTTATACCATATCCATTGTCATCATATCTGACCGTCCTGAGAGATGGCACTCTGGGCAAGAAACATATAGGATGATACTCTGAAAATCACGGGGATGATTCTCAGTGAAAATCAGCAAAGCAAGGATAATGAATGAAGTACATAGTTTACACCAAATGAGAATCTGCCCTAATTAATGAATTGCCCATTGTTAAAAGATTTTAGAAATACACTTGTCACGGCTGTTCTTAGTGTGCTCATCCTGCTTCAGACACCAGGGATAAGGTAACATGACTTTTTGCTTTCCTCTTCTGATCACTTCTATGTATGTACAAATGAAGTCTCATTCACACTGCTATTCATGGAGCCTCTCTAAGTGTATTCACACACTAATACTATGTCAGAAAAGCTTATATATCCATCTATGACCATCTCTGCAAGAAGCAGGGCTAAGTGGAGGTTGGAGGGGCACTGAAGAAAGAGTAATTAAAAATAAATATCTGTAAATTAAATACAACTATTACCTAGCTAACAATGAGAGTAGGTAGGCAGTGTTTGCTATTTCATATCTAATATTCAGGGATACAAACAGAATATTGTGCTCCTCTGAGAGCTCTTCTGTTTCTAGCTTTTGCCTGTGTATCTCCAGCTGCTCTTCCCCTTTCTACAGCTGTCTCTCATTTTTTAAGGCAGTAAACCCCATAACAGGCCCTACCAATGCTCACTTTCAGATTAAAAGCATTGTGGGCATCCACTCAAGGAACAGGGACAATAACATGTGATTTAGGCATCCATTCACACCATTCACATGTTAATTATTCACAGTAAAAAGTCCATGAGGAAGCTTGTGCTCGTTTTGGCTGGTATACAGTTAATTTTCTTCATAGTAGCTAGCATAGGGCTGTGTTTTGGATTTGTGCTGCGAACAGTGTTGATAATATAGTGAATGCATTCCTTGGTTTATTTTTGATTGTGTGCGCAGCTTTTGCTTTACCTATTCAACTCTCTTTATCCCAACCCATGAGTTTCCTTACTTTTACCCTTCTGACTCTCTCGCCCATCCCACTGGGGGTGAGTGAGCAAGGCGTTGTGTGGTGCTTAGTTGCCAACAAAAAAGGTACTAACATAAAAAATGTACCTGATTTGTGGGCAGGAGCTGGTTTCAACAGTTAAAAGGGGACACATTCAGCCAATCAGTGTCCCCTTTCTTAATTTCATATCCCACCTAAATGATGAAATTATTCAAAATATTTCACCAGCCAAGGGGGAAAATACCCACATGAACTCCACTGAGATTTTTGGTACAGTAGAAGAAATGCTATAAACAGCAAGTATTTAAGGAGCATCCTATCAGTCTTTGTACCACTAAGACACTCAAAAAAACCCCCAACCAACCCAACCTCAAAAAAAACCCAAACCCTAACATAATATTTAAAACTACAAAAGGGTTCTGAGATTTTGTTCTCTTATCAAATCCAGTCTAACTCTAGGCAGGGAGTACAGGCAGTTGCGTTACTCGCATACAGAATACTTCTCCGGATCCTACCCACCCAAAAAAAGGGTCCCTCAGCTTTTAACTGTTTAATGATTTCTGAAAGCTTTCAAAATGGTTTTCCATCTAATATCACAGATCCAGCATTACTGCTACTTAGGCCTGTGAAAACATCACAAAAATTGCTTGGTGTTAAAATATGAAGGAGCATCTACAGCAAAACAACACTGAATGGCTTCATTCTGCTCCTATTTAACTCCTCCAAGAGCAATCAAGGGTAGTTCAGTGCTGGTTTAAGTTTCCACAACATGCCCTAGCTCCTGCTTGTTTTCTTTGCAAAACATTGCTATGGAAATCCTTGCTGAGATACAGGAACTTGCACAGGGGTGAAGGACTGGTAGGAGTGCAAACATCCTAGCATTGCATTCTCACTGAACCCTTCCTGGACTCTGCCTCGCTGCAAATGCACCTCAGTGCAAATCTGATGCTCTACTTAGTGTAAAAGGGTACGATATTTAAATCAAAATTAGTCACAAGATTTTCTCCTAGAGGCAAATCCACTCAACCTTATTTAAAGTAGGAGGTATTGCTAATTCATTCACCAGGATTTTCAGCCTAACAGCTGTCAGATCTAAAAAAAAAAACCCAAACCAAAAAACAACCAACCAACCCAACAACCCAAACAAAATACCCCCAAAACCCCCCAAAGCAACCAAACCCCACAAACAACCGACCTAGTCCAGGAGAATGAAATAAGATAACAGTGATAGCTGATACAGGTGAACACCAGGTTGGTGTTAAACTCTTCAGAGGATCTACTCCTGGAAAGGCTGTGAAATGTGAATATTTATCTGAGCCTGAATACATACCATACTCAAGTGTCTAGTATGTTCGTTTTTTTTCTTCAGCATTTTGCTATGAATAATTCCTCTAGAGAAGCCTGGTAGCTGATTCTTTCCTTGCCTTTCAGCCACCTCTTAGAAGAGCTTCTTCTACTTTCCACTCTTCAGGGATCACTTTCATATCTTTTTTTCTAATCACATCTAGCTCCTTTGCTGGAGGTTGATTTTTCTTTCACATTTTTTTTGTCAAGAGAAATACCACTTTTCCAACTACATCCTTTTGTTCCTTTCTCTTTAAGTCACACAACTATCATTCTGCAGCTCCCTCTAAAAAACCTTCTATTTTATATAATTACTCATAGATCAAAATAGCAGAGAATGTCTTTCCTACTGTATTTTTTTTAGAGTGCTTCTGGTAACTATATAATAAGAAAAGGCTTTGCGCTATACTTCTCTTGTGTCCTAGTTGGATATTACTTGTATTTAGATCTTGACATAACAAGAGCTTGAAATTAATTTTCATGAATATTTGCTGTAAAAATAGGACACATTTGAAATGATAGTATTTAAATTCTATTAAGGTGCAATCAACCAGCTTGCAGACAGCAGAGCAGAGGCGCAGGAAGAAATTACCTAAGCTCCCCGTAGGACTCAACATTCAGGGCCAGATCCTCCGTTTGGCTTCAATGGAGCAATGCTGATGTACTCCCACACACAATCTGGCCTTGTTCTCTGCAGTGCTATTGCATCCAATACTTTTTTAACAGGTTTGCCTTTGTCTGATTTAAAGATTTTTTTACAATTCAAGCACCTTTTCTTTACTTAAAAAAAAAAACCAAACCACCAGTCGTGTTTAAAAGCTCTGAAATGCCACCAATGAACTCTGTGTCAGCCTCTTGGCTTGACAATTTTTGATTCAGTCTCCATGTGCAAACTCAAAAACCTTCAATACCCGTTTCCTTTCTGATATATCTCCCACAGATGCATAATATTCCCTGGAAACTTTTCCAGAGATGAATGTGCTGAAATTTCACTGTGTAGGGGGAAAATAATATATTACATAATATTGAATTTTAGTCTCATATCAGAGATTTTCGTCTGGAGATATCACAGCACCCAAAATGTAATATTCCAACTTCTGCATTCAAGTGTCAAGTATTTAACTGCCAAATAAATGCTCTGTCAGCTGGACCCCTCGGGAGCTTCAGTGATAGCTGAAATTCATCAGACAATTCTTAGAATTATTTTTTTCTGGGAATTTCTTGGGGAAGTATCTCAAGCTAGATTATGCCTATGTAAAAGCAGCAGCCCAAATATAAAACAGTGCTTGCATCCCACGTGCCGAGGTAAAACGTTTTCACAGGTTTATTGTCCAACATTCTGCAGCTACAGAAATGAACGGCAGGCAAACCCCAGAAGTTAATAAGACCCTTTCACGCATGTGTCTACAGGGAGTCCTCATTAACATTAAAGCTGGACCTCTACAGAGATGACTAGACGTTTTGCATAGCACTTCTCCTGGCTCTTCACTCACGGTATTTTATTAGCGTCGACTTGGACATACTACTTACGTAATAAGGGTTTATGACAGCACAAGTGCTTGTATGAGAGAACCGCACTTCATTAGAACACATTTTCTGTCATCGTGCATTCTTCATTAACTTTTAAACATTTTACTAATTAGATTTCACTTTGTGAAATGGACACTAAGTAGGATGGCTTTTATCCTGGCTCCTACTCAGTGAAAAATTATGGGATTGTGGGCAGCAAATGTTAATTGGATATACAGCAGTAGCTGAGTTCTGCTGCTGCCCTTCTCTTCCTGCTGCCCTTTTCAAGACTGAAGGCTGCCATTATTGTCTCATTCCTTTGACCTCTTGTAAGGGCAGCAGAGAAAGGTCAGGCTGCTCTTTTCTTTCCTCTCCTCCAGATCAGCTGGCAGTCCAGACCTCTCCAAACCTCTTCCTGTAGTTTTCTATTACACATCTCCCTGCACACTTTACTTCTAGTCTTACCTCTGATTTATTGTTCCAGTACTAATATATCAAAAATTAGGCATCTCCAGCTTTCCAGGCACCTAGATAACCTCTTAAAAAACAAATGACTAACACTTGCCGTATGATCAGATAGGAGGAAGAAAGACATCTAAAGCTTAACGTGATACAATCCTCCAATAGTTTCACCAAAATCCTCTTGCTGCCTCCTCTCAGCCCATCTATCTCTGTGACCAAAGGAGAAACAAGCAATCTGCCTTGCAACTGGTCCTGAAAGTTAACAAAGATGTCCATAGGAACGGTGAGTCACTGCCTCTGCCTTCCCACTTATTTTTGTTTAATGTCCTAATGCAATCAAAGCTTATGTGATCACAGACACTTGGCTCGTTTGCAAGTCTGTCTGCCTCCACCTGATAATTTTGGATTTCAGCAGATAATTTTAAATGAATTTCACAGAAAAACAACAAAAGTCTCTAAAATGGGCGGGAGTTTTATGAAGCTCAGTAGCCAGCTAACAGGAGAGAGCCCCTGCTAGGGCTCTGAGTGAGGGAAGGGGAGGAGCGGAATAAATTGTCTCTCTTTGACCAGAGGCTGGGAGGTAGTAGCAAACAGGTGAGTCAGTACACATCTTAACTGGACCAGAAATCTATGCATGACTTTAAATGAGCCAAATTATGTTTTCTTTTGACCATCAGACAGTGCAGAAGTTGGTAGAGAATATAGCAAAGAGCTCTGAAGCCACCTTAACCTTGGAAGTTACTGCAGTAGAAAAGTGTATCTGGGGACACAAGGAAGTGATAGGGGTAGTGCAGAAAAAGACAAGAGGACATAGAGATATCACAAAGTACCACGATTTTTAAGTGAGATGGGGGAATTTGGAGCTAAATCAATAGAGAAATGCAGACTATTAAGGACAAATCCATTGCTAACCAGACTTCATTACTCCCAGAACTAGTAATAGGCCTATGGCCTATGTCCCTTCACTGGCAATAAGTACAGCAACCATGTAAGACAGAGCTTCTTCTAAGGACTCGCTCAGACTATTTCGCTTTCTAGATCAAAGTCAACAGCTTCAAATGAATCTGGAAAACAACGGCATGAATGGCCTTACAGGGTAACAAGACATGTCAGCCTTTATTGATATCAGTGAAATGAGATCAATAAATGCAGTCACATAACCTTCAAAAGCTCAGGCAAGACTAGTTAACTCATAAATGAGTGTATCAGCGCTTGCTGTGTGCCAGTGTCAACATTTTTAGGTTAATAGACAAAATTTACCGGTAAAATTTTTACTGTGTTATCTTTCCAAATAGCCTGACTACAGTATTCAATACTCGTGCTGTTCCCTTAAAGCACAGGGCTTCCAGGGGACACCTGCCCAGACCTAATAAAGGCATTTGCAAAACTGCCCATAGAACTCTCTGCATATGGAATCAGGGTGATCCTGGACAACAATGGCATACTCCTTATTAATTTAAACATTTTCTTATTAAGATATTTTAGTACTCTCATTAACATTAATAGCATGAGAGCAATATCTTGCTAAGAGGAAATACAGCAGTGGAAGGAAGGATGCTTTAGAGAAGATTTCTATTGGGCTTAAAGATCCTTGGTGCAGGATACAAATGAGAGTGACTTCTGCATCTCAGAAAAGTTACCTTGTTTTCCCCACAAAAGAAACACGGCTGACTCTGAGTTCACTTAAATATTGCCCCCAGGCTTACTACCAATAGCCAACAAGTTTGATGTTAAGTATTCCTTACACATTACTAGTTATGAATGTACCGATTTTGTATAACTTGGATGTGGGTACCACTGCTTTGGAAAGTCCAAAGCAAACACGTTGTATGGATTTCTCAAGTAACCGAATACCATTTGCAAACTTGTTCAACAGAAATGGATAAATTGGGAATAAAATTCAGGAAAAGTTTTAGACTGCTTACTTGTTTGTCTGCCAGTTCACATGCATTTTCAGGCAAAATATTATTGAGCTAAATTATGCAAGTAAATCTGGATCAAAGTAAGAAGACAAGCTTAATCTATCCTGACATCTTTTTGTTTCCAAAAGTTATAAACCTTTTATACTGAGGGGGAAAAAAAAAAGTATATTCAGCAATTCATACTGAGGCCTGATGCCATCTATTCTAGCGCCTGCTGTGCCCATACTGGTAATGCTGCTATGAGATGTGACTCTAGACTTACTCAAAGATGTGGCATGGGAGGAATTAAACTGCTTCTTTCATGTCTTCGCAGCCAATACCTTTTATCTAGTCAGTGTGTAGACTGATCAGAGGAAGAGAATTTAAATACTTGGTGACTTGTCACACTGGGGCCTTGAACTGTTTGAAATACTAGATTATTTTCAGACAGTTGCTGCTGTTCAATTATGCATTTTTGTTTTGTGATGCATGAATCAGTCCCCATATGCACAAATTTAAGATTTCCCAGTGGGAAAAGTTTTAAAGATAGGATTTCTATTGCTTTCATGCCTTATCAAAATGGAGGCGAGCAACACATGTTTTCAGCAACAAATATCTTGGGAAATATACTATGGGCTCAATCCTGCCATTCTCAGAAATTTTAGGACTTACAGCTACCAATAGAATGGTTAAGGCAGCATGCTAAGCCCAGATCTAGTCTGCATTCCAGACAAAACTTTTAAGGAAAAAAAACCAAGGAGGCTATCAAATTCCAGCCCGAAAGGGCAATACGTGTGTCAAATAATTTACACAAAAGAATGAATGTTAGTTTCTTTGGTTTACACATTATCAACTGTTTTTTATGACCAAAAAGAGAACAAAAACCTGTATCCAGGGCTACAAATTCTCCCCCCAAGTCAGGAGGAATGGACGGTTTTGCAGCATCTGCATATCCAAGCCTGTGACTCAGCCCATCAGCACTAACTGCAGACACAGGATGGTTGCACACCTTCTCTGGGAGTCTGACCTTGATGCCAGCACACACCTCCTTTTGCCCCTGACAAATCTTTTGCATTTTATATGAAGTAAAAAGGAGACAGTTTGCAGGAAATCCACCTAGGTTTGCCCCGTGCATTCCAGCAGGAGCTTAGAGTCTCTTGATGTATTAAAACCAGAAATACATAAAGTCACTGACAGACTGAAACATAATTCTTGATATGGAGACGTACAGCGAGATGTAACAACACTGAGGCTCAGACAGTTTTGAAATGTGAGGGCAAATCACAGGCCTCTTAGCTCACTAGATGCAGTCAAAACAGTATCTAAGATTATAAGCTTTACAAAATTCAAGGGCGAGGAATAGCAAAATACAGATCCAAGCTCTGTCTGGTATATCCACCTCTACTCATATTGTGTGGGAATATTCCCGCAGGACAAGGACCATGTCAAAGATAGGCCAGCTTTGCTTATGCATCGCTGCCCAGAGGGGAAGGAAATCAACACAGTTTGTACATTTCGAATCTTTGCTTGGTTAATATCAAAGTTATTTCCAGAGCCTGCCTGTGAGAACCAGGACAGCGCTACTCTGGGTGCTGAACAGGCTGTTGTGCACAGCCTGATTCTAGCCTGAAGATTTTTCCCTTTGCAGACAAGATATATGTAGCCAACTTTGACAATAACATTTCACGCGATTCTTTTTGATTAGAAATGTGCTCAGAAAACAGTCCATTAAAACTGAATGAAAGGTCAAGTCTCCATTTGGGTAATTATGTTGTTTTCAAGAGTGATCAGAGAGAACTATGGCAACATATTGTGGATTAGTATCTGCCACCATATGGCACTTCAAAATGACAAATAGAAACAATGCATATACTTTGTTAAAGCAGCAAATTGTAAGCAATTTTAAAAACTGTTTTACCAAATCAACCCTTGGTATTAAATACCGGAAACCTGTGGGGTATTCTGTTGTGCACATTGCTGTTCAGGTACAGAAATATCAGAGACCATCAAGTCCTGGGCAAATCTTTTTTCACTTCTGATTATTTTAGACTTCTCTTTCATTTGTGCTAAGAAATCTTAAAGGTATCTCTAGCCCTAGGGAAACATTTTAGTTGCTCAAACATGTGCTTAAAAGCAAAGCAAAGACACCCAGGTACAAAGGTTGAGTCCACAGCCCTGTTAAAATAAACAGAAATCCTAGAAATTTAAATGAGTCAGAGTTTTCTTATCAGGAGTGGTGACAGAAAAAAAACTCCTCCAAATTGTTCCTTCTCCCAGCTGCTTCCCCTATCACGAATGATGAGATAAGCTTGAAAATTGAGAATACAAAAAGAAAAACCAACATTTTCTTAACCCCTTCTCCTTTCAAACTGCTGCAACATCCACAGATCGGTTGTGAGACTTTTCTGCAAGACGAACGGAATGTTTTTTACATTTCTTTTTCTTCTATAAGGAGAGTTTTCATTTTTTTTCTTTAGGAAGAAAATCACACACTCTTGTGAATACGACACCTTCAAGAGCTCAGAGCAGTGTGCCATGGCAGACTTTGGCAGGCCTGACTGATGCCCACCTGGAGACTTCGAGCTCCTGCTGCTGGCAGATGTTGAGCAGAGATGGCAGTCCTTTGGCACACGGGTTTGAAGAAGGACTTTTACAAGGGTGCAGTGTCCCCAGCAGCATCCTTCCCAGCTGTGCTGAGGCCAGGAAAACTCCACAGGCAACAGGGTGGCCCTTAGACTGCAGCCAACTCACATGGAGCTCTGGGGTGAAAATGGCTGGCTAGAGCTCTCCAGAACAACCTCTGCTGCCCCCACCCCCGGGCTGTAGATGCACCTTTAGAATGTCCTGGGCACCACCACATTCACATCAGCTGCCAGACCTGGATCTAAGCTGCTGCCCTTGGCCACCACACCCTCCATCCTGTTTGCTGAGGAGCTGCTCTCCTCCTTCAATTAGAGGCTGCTGACGGACAGCCAATCGTTTGCCTTTCTTCGGGAGTGACATTCGTCTTCTCCAATGAAAGCCCACCTCTCTGTCAGGGGGAATGTCCCACCCCAAAACCACGCCCAGGGCGGGGCAGGGCTGAGGTGGCTGACTCCTGCCTCAGCTTTTTGGCGGGAATTTGCCTCCCTCCTCCCAGCTTCACCTCCCAGACCGGGAAGTAATTGAGACAGGCAGAACCTTCCCCAAACCAAAGCAGAAAGAGCTGTTTTGATCGAAAACCTGCGGAAACAAAGTATGCGAACAATCGCGTGGAAATCATGCAGTCTCCTGCCTTATCATTCCAATTACATTCTCCTAATCTACAAAATTGAAAGGTAATGAGCAATATTTCCTTAAACCACATTAAATAACACTGTCAAAATGCAAATTTATTCATTAAGTATAAATGAGTGTGTTAAATATTCATGAATTGTTGCTTGCAGTATATAATTAATCCCATGGTCTGTGTGTCCAAAAGCATTTAGAAGATAAAGAGTTGAGAAAACGCTGCAGTGGAATGATAACACTTAAAGCATGTTTTTAAAAGCAAAGGTCACCAGCCCTTTGGATCCTAAACTATTACCAGGGCTTATAATTCATTGTAATACCTCTTCAGCATGTACACATCCGTTCGTGATTCAAGGTTTGTATCCTCAACCCTTGCTGTCTAATAATCTATTCAAGGAAAAAAACACTCGAGAGCGGAAGGTGCTATTAAATTATCCCATTCGCTACCAATGCACTCAAATTAATACAGTACTTTCCGCATTTTAAAATTCCTGAAGATTGCAAAGCTTTTTTTTTGCCCTTGAAAAATGATGCAGTTTGACTCCCTGGCCCTCTTTTTTTCTGAAAAGAGTGCATTCTGATGCTTACTTGAACTGTCACTAGGGCTGGTTGTCATTTCAAGTATAATGAAAGATAAAACAAAGGCTTCAGCACCAGAAAAAGACTGCCCTCTTTTTTTTCTGTGCCTTATAGCCATTTGATGCTATGAAGCACAAACCTGAAGCCCTGTACTAAGCTTTGAGTAGGTGCTCCCATTGATGCCATGACAAGTGCAGCTTATAAAGTGCTGGGATGTTATGGCTCAATGTCCTTAGCTTAAATATTCACTCTTTTCTCTGCTGTTCTCAAAT
>NW_010205262.1:1156-19735 GCF_000695765.1 Mesitornis unicolor | reverse complement strand
TGCTGCTTCCTTTCATGTAATTGAAACCGCTTTCAGAATCTCTTTGTCAGCCTGCTTCATAGTTTTTCTGGGGAAGAATCTTTGAGGTTCTGATGAAAAGAACTGATTTTTTCAATATAGCATGAAGAAATAACAAAAATAAAACCATTACAGTGTTCATAGTAATCCCCTCCACAATCACTTGATGATCTGAAGTTGCTTACTGTATACAGCTTTCAGCTAGTCGTGCAAGTATAAACTCTACAGTCTCCCCCTTCTTCCACAACACTTTCAGAAAAAATGTATGTTAATGATCTACGATGTTTTAGCGTATCAGATTTTTACCGTGTCATTCTGTGTGTCTCTGTGTGTATTAATCAACACAATACCAAAAGTGATTCTCAATTCCAAGTACCTCAAACTGTTGTTCACAGCACAGGCCGTAGAAACGAGATATTTAAGAAGAGATGTGAGGCTGTGCCTTGTCCAATTTTCTTTATGTTTTTACTTGCAGAAATGTAACAAACGGTAGGTCATTTGTGTGCAGACATGTTTTGTTCATTCAGAGCCAGCAAAAGTATCTCTGCATGGCATGGGCTTGTACTGTACCATGTGGATATATCCTGCGAAGTTAAGTACTGGACGTTTTTCAGTTTCTCTACAGTATCTTCAGGGGACACATTTGCATAGCCCTCTTCCTAGATCTGCAGAACTAATTCACAGGACAAGGAAGCAATCAGACTTGTTGCTGGGTGACATCACCATCCATCAAGTGTCTTTCATCAATCAAGCCGCTAAGATGATGAATCAATGCAACTTGTAGTGTGTCAGAACAATGAACTGAGCATCCTTTCTGAAGTGCTGACAAAAAAAGGCAATATGAGACCAAATGGATTTGATTAGCCTTATTTCCAGGCCTGAGCAGTAAGTAGTGGTTGATGACCTTTAGGCACTATAAGAATAGGCTGAAGGCAAAGTTGGTCAAAGAATGCAGGATAGCATCGTATCTATTAAACAGTTAAGTCATCAAGCCCCATGGCCAGGCAGCTGCAATCCAAACACAGTTGACATTCAGTTTAGAAGACATTTGCGATAAGTGCTTTTGTTGTAATTAAAAAGCTGTGCAAGTCTACCCAGATGTGTTGTAACCGGTACCTTATCTCCTGTGCCAAGATGAGAACAGACCTCACCTGTCAAAGACAATTAATTTAGATAGCTCTCCCCTGGACAGGAGAAGAGTTAATCAGAAATTCTCTGGTAGAAGGTTTGGCTTTTTCCCATGAAGAATGCTAGTTGGTTATTTAAATCTCCCATAGAGAGATACAGATTTTGATCAATCTTCTGACAAAACAAGCCAGCTCTTAATCTGTTTCATTTTTTGACAGTTCCTCTGCTCACTTTACATACTGTCTCAGAGCCTAGACTCTGTAGTTCCCAAATTCTGTTGATCCACAGGGAAGATGGGAGCTGATAGCCCAGGGACCGGGCTGCCCATGAAGCTCTGGTTTCTCTGTGCAACAACAAAAAAGAAGAGCTGAGGCAGATGTGTTAGGAAAGCCTCTTTTCATTTGAAAAAAAGGCTGAAAGTGAGTGGTAAGGGAGAATTGATGAAAAAAAACCCAAATCCAACTAAACAAAAAACCAAATGAGTCCTCATTCAGCATGAAATCAAGATGGCAAAAGCAAAATTAATCAAGAATGTGAAAGTAGTAGATTTTCTATAAACAAATACTAAAGAGTCTGAGTGAAAAAAAAGGAAAGGAAGCATAATTACCTATTTATAAATTCAGTGTAGCTGGTATTACTGACACTAGATGGGAAGAACTGCATAACTAGAACATTAAAATCAGTGGTTATAACCTATTTTGGAAAGATCAAGTAGAGAGAAAGGGAAGAAGAGTGGAACTTTACAGTAAAAAAAAGACATAGTCTGTTTTCAAGACACTGGCAGCTCAGAAACAAATGATCTTGAATGCAATGGATCAATACTCTAACAGATAAAAGACTAGATGGAATAGTAGCTGCTGTTTGCAAATCACCAAATCATAGAAGAGAGCAGGATGACTGGATGCCTTTACACCTTCTCTAATGTGTAGGAGCAAAAAAGCTACACTATCATCTGAGATCTCAGTCACTATCATCTGAGATTTCAGTCTGCCTGACATGTGCTTAAAGTTTCATGATGCTGGTACTAAAACCTCTGCAGATTTTTTGAACATTTCTTAAACCAAAAAGGGAACTGTTGGAGTGGGTTCATAGGAGGGCCACAAAAATGATCTGAGGACTGGAGCCCCTCTCCTACAAAGACAGGCTGAGAGAAATGGGGCTGTTCAGCCTGGAGAAGAGAAGGCTTCAGGGAGACCTTACAGTGACCTTCCAGGACCTGAAGGAGACCTACAGGAAAGCTGGGGAGGGACTTTTTGCAAGGGCAGGGAGAGCTAGGACGAAGGGCAATGGTGTTAAACTAGAGCTGGGTAGATTTAGATTAGACATTAGAAGAAGTTCTTTGCTATGAGGGTGGTCGATCACTGGCACAGGTTGCCCAGTGAGATGGTGCAGGCCCCATCCCTGGAGATATTCAAGGCCAGGCTTGATGGGACTGTGAGCAACCTGATTGAGTTAAAGATGTCCCTGCTCACTGCAGCAGGGTTGGACAAGATGACCTTTAAAGGTCCCTTCCAAACCAACGCATGCTATGATTCTATGATGAGAATTTTATGTGAGATCTCATCTCATAAATAATGAAAACAGATTAGAGAACTTGATAAGAGAACCATTAGTAACTATGATGATAGCTTGATTGCTATTTATGGGCATAGAGAGAATGAAGCCCAAGCAGTAATCTGTATGGTGCAGTCTTTTTACCAGACTAAAAATTATTGTAAAGGTGAATCAGCTAGAAGAGATAACTGATCAATAATTGAAAATAAAATTATTTTATTTACTAACTGCAAAATTAGGAAAGAAAGCTGTGTATGTTTAAAAGATATCTAGCTCAAAGGGTTAATTGAAGCCTCTACATAATTGTAAATCAATGAAATGAAGAAAGAAGGCTGATAGCACTGAATATAGAGTAGAAGTAAGGAATTACATAAATAATTCCTCCGATAAATGCAGCCAAGTTGTAAGGAGAAATTAATAGCCAGAAAATTAAGGACACTATTTTTCAAATACATTAGGAATCCTGACAATGGTACCAGTTCTTTATCAGACTGAAGTGGAAAATTTGTTAGGAGTAATGAAGACAAGAAAGAAGTGTTCAATAAGTATTTGTGTTCGGTATTTAAGGAAAAGACAGACAATTCGTGATGCTCTATGAAGATGATGAACTACCAGGCAACAAAAAAACCCCGAAGAAAAACATTAAATGGAAGCTACTGAAGAAATATTAGCATAGGAAAGTTCAGGTAACTTGTATCCAAGAGTTGTTAAAGAGCTGACAGAGGAATCTGCATTGTTATTACTGCTTTTTGGCAAGTCTTGGAACAATTGGGAAGGTTCCAGAAAACTGGAAGAAAACTTATGTTGTGTTAATATTTAAGAAGGATAAACTTAATGACCTAGATAATTACAGTCCTGTCAGTCTGAAATTGATCTGGAGCGAAGTAATGGAATGGCTGACAGGGGACTCAATTACTACCTAATTAAAGAGGAGAAATATGGTAAATGCCAATCTAAGTGCAATATGGAAAATAGATACAGTCAGATGCGTTTGCTGGCTTTTTTTTCCAGTTGTGACTACAAGCAAAACACAACTCCGTTGATACACTTCGATTCTATGTGGCATTTGATGTGGTATTCATGACATTTGAGTTAAGAAACCATGATAATACAAAATTGACATGTTGAACATTAAATGAATTCAAAACTGGGTAACTGACATTTCAAGATGTGAATTTAAATGGGGGATGATCACAGAATAGCTATTCTGCTGGGATAGCTTCCTGGGCATACATAGTTAACATTTTTATCAACATTTTGGAAGAAAACCCAAAGGTTTGCAGAAGAATCAGACATTAAAGGAGAAGTTGGTAATAAAAACAAAAGATCACTGAGACTGGTTGACAAGGATTGCTAGGTGATCTGGTGCAAACTAATGAAATAAGATCCACATGTAAAGCCACAGGAACAAAACCTTCAGGGGGATAGGCTGGCTATTCTATAAGGGTTTGAAAAGGTCCAAGGGGGAAAATTCAATAATTAAACTAGTTTTTTTACCCAAGTATCTGGTTCTATGACAAATAATCAAATAAATCCGCATTCACATCCTATGCCAGTACTATTAAGTATGAATGTACTTCAAGAGTAACATACAAACCCAACTGTTCTGCATGGAAAAAGGATGAAATGAATCCACAGTCCATCGTGCTATTAGTATGCATTCACAGCTCATGCTGTAATGGTTCTGAAGGGAACATTATGGTATATTCAGAGAGTATGTCTGAAAAATAACACACAAATTCTTAACAAGCCCCTTGGCAGCATATCAAATTTGAAGGACCCTCAAAGCTGAGCATGTGAATGGCATTTCTTCCCTTTATTTAGTTTTAGTCTTACCACAGAAATTCTTTTTCCTTTCCCTCATTGTGGGGAATAGCTCAGTTTGTAAAGAAAACAAATGTCTGTGCCATGAGTACCCAAGTACCAGAATCTGGACCAAAATTAGACAGTAATAGTTGCTGCATTATATATGTCAGTGCTGACAGACACACCTGGAATCTCCAATCCGTTCACAAACCCAGTTAGTCTGTATGTCTTTAATTCTGCACATACAGACCAAGTTAAAATTTACACATTGAAGCCTGCTGCTTTTTAATCGTGTTCTTAGCTGAGCAATAAAACAGGAAAATTAGAGGCTACTGAGAGGCTAGAGGAGTTCTAGTTCCTTTCCTCTCTTAGCACCACAGGGTCCACTGCACGATGGAAGAGACGTTCTGTAGGTCCTCCTCATTCTGCTGTCAATGTCGTAGCTGCAAGTAGAGACTCACATCTTTTCATGAGATGTGGTCTCTCCCACAGCCCTTTAGTCCTACATGGTGCTCTCAAGCATGTGCTGAACGTTCACTCCTAGGGGTTTCAATGACGGGGCTTTGGAGAGTGCTATGCTCTGAGAGTGCTTGAAGGATGTACCCTTTATGGATAGGATCCAAGGTTTCCTGCATTTCTGTGTGCATGCAGTGTGTGCTATAGCACTCAGAAACAGAAACATGTTCTTGTAAGTGTAGGTTTTGTGGCTAAATTTACCCAACGTTACTGGATATGTTTAGGATAGATCTTTAAAATGTCTTTAAAGTCAATTAAGAAATAATTTAGGCATAGGTCACATTTTTTGTGCAGCAGATTATAGTACTTTTTTTCTTTGAGTTCAGTGAACTGTATTCAGTATTACTGTAGCAGCATATGCATAAACAACAATAAAAGTGTTTAGCACAGAATCATGTATAAATTATGTCAGACAATTGGAAAAATCATATACCTTTATTCATATTTTAGAATAACCCAGGCACAATTTTGCAAGTACACAGAAGCACATTCTCCAAATGGGAGCAAAATCTAAGTAGCATATAGCAAGAAAACACATGGCAGACCATCTAAAATAAGTATAAATAGTATGAAAGTTTTCTAAATCTACAGTGATATCTACTATGAATACACTTGTCAACAGTACAAAAAGGCAACCAAAGAATACATGTAACAAATAGCGTAACATGAACTTTCTAAACAAGTTTATGTTAGCAGCACATAGTAGCAACTGTCTAAGAACAGAGGAATGCACTGTATATACATGCACATACGCACACGTATATATACAGATACAAATAGAAGGCCACCAGAACAAAAATATCCTGGGAAAAATGATGAAGAGAATTTTTATGTGTGGTGCAGTATCCAGAAACAATGCATGCATTAGCAAGCATCCAGCGTGTTCGTGATAAAATCACAACCACAAGTGGTATCCCAGTTAGCTCTTAATCAAACTAAGCACTTTCCATGCTGTACTTATGTTGAACGACTCTGTCCTGTACCACATTCCTGACTTATGGAGCACATTTGGATGCTTATTTTAGGAGTTGGGAGCCCTTGATTCTGACAGGAGGAATCAGATCTCAGATTTGAAAGAAAAATACCTATGCAAAAAAAAATACCCATGCAATGCTGGAGGGGAGGGAAACAAGAAGAGACTTCTATTTAGCCAAAAGATGGGCTAACAGGAATTTCACTTTCCTGTGGGACAGTCCAGTATAGTGGCCTCACTTAAAAAGCTGCAGTTTGTATGATGGAGTGGTCAGGAGGATGTGAACGAGATTCCTTTCGAGTGAAATTAAAAGATGTGCTGCAATCACTACTGGCATTCAGCCCCTGGGACCAAACCAGAGCCTGTGCATGGTCTGGAGATCAGGTCCTTACCACCGACAGTTTCAGGCTACAGATCTGACCCGGCTGAGCTAATTCCTCGCTAATACAGACATAGGCTTTGGAAATATACAGAATAAAGATGAATCAGCAAGTACTATAACCTATATTTACCACATAGGAGATTCATCTTATTTGTTCTTACTTGCCACTACCTGGAAAAAAAGACTTTTCCTACAGATGCGTTTTGTGTCTGCAGATGTGTGTGCACGTTTCTGTGTATGAGGAAGGGATGTATGTATGAGAGCAGTGAGCACACAGTTATTTTTCTCCAGCCATCCTCAGAAATACTCATTTCAGCAGCAACAATATGGAAAAAACTACAGGCATCCTAGCCAATTTTCTACATGTGCAAATCCCGTTAAAAAGATCAATGTAAAAAAAATGTGATCACTGCCCTGCCAACTTCTTGACGCTATCTGTTAATAAAGTAATTCCCGATGTCACACTTAGATGTGAGATTTCCTTATAGCAGAACACAGAATTGTGGCTGTGAGCACTAGAGGAGGTTCACAAAAGCAAGTTTAACTATTTCTGATGTTCCAGTGAAAAATGTCAAAACCGGTGAATATTTCCTGACTAGTTTCAACAATTTATTTGCTGCCAGCTGTTAATGGCACTTACAGAGCTCCAGCAAAGTGCTCTGGGCAACACCTGATATGAGAGAAAGAAAAAGTGCTACTGCTGCTGCTTAAACTAAGTTTACACACAACTTACATAATTTATAGTGCGAGAATAAAATGTGTAACATGCTATCATGCATAATACATGGTAAGAACATGCATTAGTTCAAGTTTATAGTCTCTTTATGGCCTGTAAATTAGAACAGCAGTGGCAGAAGCTGACAGCTGCGTATCTTGAGGAATTCCCAGAAATACCAGCAAGCGATGCAAAAAAGATTTGAAATCTGCTGCTTAAGACACCCATAAAATGGTGACTCTTTGTGAGTTAATCTTACAAACAACAACAAAACCCAGTGGTATCTTTCCCACTGCATTCAAAGACACTGAGTTCAGCTCCTGAGATGAGACTGTGCCCCAAGCAAGACCGTGCTGCTGACTTGAGAGTGTCCTTGCTCTGACACCCATCACTCCTCACCCCCAATTTAGCATCACCACTCCCCTGGCTCCACAGAAGGGGAGGGAGAGGCAGACTGTGTGCAGCTCACATGCACTTCCTCCAACAGGGCTGGAAAGGGCCCAAAGCTGTGGCTGGGTGGGGAGCCTACAAAAGCTGGAGGAGAAGCTACCACTTCCACAGAAGCCCTCTCTTTCATTGGGGAGAGACCCCCTCTTTCTCCTTCAGGCCCTTTCTGGAGGGTGTGCTCAGGAGACTCCACTGCAGAACAGACATACGACTTCTGTAGATTATGCAATATAAGGTTTATAAAAAGCTTGCTTTTCTCTGTGTCATTAGCTGCACATCACAGCAGTAGCCAGAAAAATATATAAAGTTGGCTATTTACAATATCATTCTTCAGCCCCCTATGGTTAAGTCACATTTCTCTGCATCCTCTCAGGAAAGAAGGAACAGAATGAGACACATCTGCTGAAAATGAAACACTTTCTCCTCAAAAGCACTATGTCTAGTCAGGAAAATCAGGCCTTTTTTAGTAACTAAATGATAATCCGTTGTATGTAGTACATCACAGTGCCCACAGACAGCTCCTGTGTGATCCTTTGGCACTAACACAGAGTATCACTCCTGTGGGTAGCCAAAGGTTCATCATAAACAAGCCCCAGACTTGCTCAAGCACAACTGAAGACATATGCTATTTCTGAGATACATGCAGAAAAAAAAGTCAGCAAAATCTAAGCACCAGTATGTAAAGTGCTTCTGATTTTCTACTTACTAAGGGCACCATCCAGTTATAATTAATGAGCGAGTACTTATTTAATTCTTAATACCTGGACATGTCCTCTGGTTGAGCATCTGTGCTCTGCTGCCAGTTATCTTTGTGTGGAGTCCTATTTGTCCAGCCCACAAGCAGGTGAACAAAGACATCAGCCTTCCACATGCTGGGTGGGCTCCTCTTTATTAGCTATGCAATGCACTATGTACTTATCAGACAAAACACTGCTTACCTTAGTACCCAGAAGTGCAAAGATTTTACTGGGATGGGTGCTGTGACATGAACTTGCCAAAGTGACTTCCATTAGTTTTGAATTCAGTTCTCAGAGATTCCTAAATCAGCGACTCTTCAGATAATTTCAGTTCTGTCAGGCTGACTTCTTCATCCCTGGTATTGTTTCTGTAGAAATCTTTAACACAGAATTTACCTCTACTTTTTCCTGTAAAAAGGGCATGTTTTCCCACTGCTGGTAATTCCTCCTGGAGAGAGTAGGACAATAACTCTACATAGGAGCTAAAGGCATTTGAAGAAGCAGAATACTTTCAAAAAGTACCAATGGGTACTCCTCTCCTAAAGCACTTTAGGGGTGTTTTTCAGAAGTTGGAACACCATCTGCTCCTAAGTAGAACTCTTCCTCAGCCCTTCCCGCTTACTGATGTAACTGATACAAGCAGTCTGCAGATGGAGCCTCCCAGCCCAGATGGAAAGGGAATTTGGCTGGTTACATAGACTACTTTTTTCTTCCTGTAAAGAGGCCCTGGCAGAAGCAGAGGGATGTGATCTGGACACCTAGTGGGGATGAGAAGGTTGGGATTGTGTCTGTTTGGAAAAACTAACCCCATTGTTTGATGTTATTCAGATAATTACCTGGGAATTGGTAGTTAGCCAGTCAGAAAGAGTTTCTTTTCCTAGGGAAATTTCTGCTCCTATTTAAACCTTTTTTTCCTCAGAAAAAATATCAGAAGGTAATGCAACATAAAACATAAAATGCATTAACATTTAATTGTTCATTAGAACGAAGGCTACAGCAAGCCAAACAATAAATGCCTTTTTTTTTCTTCAAAAATGGTATTTTAGAAAACTAACTAAATTATAAAAGAAGACATTTGGTAACTACTAGTTGACTAATTGCAAAAAAAAAAAGGCACCAAATTATTTGTGAGTATTCCTCTATTAGCAGCAATGCGAAGATCTATTTTGAAAACCTCAGGTAAACTCCCTGCTTGTTTTATACACATAAGTAGTTGATTAAAATAGGGCTGCTTGAATGAATAAGCAATTAGGATCTGATTGCATTCAGGTAAACTGTAGTAGGCTTTATTTTAAAGAATTAATAAATGATTCTCAGCTGATGTCTTAACTGCTCTCAGAAGGTGAATCATCAAGGTCTCTCACTACACAGCCAAGCACTGAGATTCTTTCTTCAGTATCACAGTGCTGATTTCTAACAAATTTCAATGAAGTCATTTCTTCATGGAATCATCTTTATACAGTGGTCACAGTTCCTTACTCATATAATAAAAATAATGCAAATATGCGTTTCGCTTATGCTAAAGACAGGCTCATTTAAATAAGGGAACTGATGTTCATTTACTCTAGTGTGAATGAAGCCTGCTGCAGTGTTTCTAAAAGTGGATCTGCTCTTACTGCAAATCGAAGCAGAGAGTAACGCTTTTACTTCGCTCTGTGACAACTGCACTCTAATGATGTTCTCAGTGTCACTGTGCACTTGGCTGTTCTTAGAGCTGTATTTTTCTTAGCTGACCTTTGCATGAGATATTGTCTCATACAGCATGCAAGCACTCTACAAGGAGCTTCAGTATGAAGCACACATTTTACAACAGATTTATGGTGATTTGGCAAGTCTTAATTATCTTAAAAACTTTCTCAGGCTTGTAAACTGCCTTGCATGTGAACACAACTCGGGGAGAATCCTTATGCTGTGCTCACTGGAGAGATAGACTGCTTCACGAGGACACTTCTCATGTACGACTGTCCAGACCAACTGCACTTCCGAGTGCAGCTCTGTCATAGTAACTTTCTATTCACCCAAAGACCTTCTGAACACAAGTTCAATTTGGCTGGTGTTGTCCTTTTCAGCTTCCCTTCTCACAAGTGACCTATAGGATTTCCCAGGTTGGCCAGTACAACATGTGTGGATCATTCTCCCTAGTTCTGTGTCCTGCATTCTTCAAATCCTGCAGTACAGATATTTTTTATTATCTTTCCATCTATCCAGCCATCCATCTCAACTGAAAAGATGCATACACATACAGCAATAAATCTAGCTCACTGTCTTTTGCTACTGCAACTCTTCATCCATCCATGACCCTTCCCCCTCTTGGTTTCATCCCATGCTATATTAGCCTACAATTGATTTTAAACTCCAGGGACAAGAAGCAGCCACTTTAAGTTATTTCTATATTACCACATTGCCTGTAGCCTTCAAACACTTTGGGCCCCTTTTCTGCAAGGCATTACGCAAATAGATTGCAAATGAGAATATCCATCTCAAGAGCTTACAAAAAAGTCAGTCAAGACAGGGAGTAGGAAAATATTGTTCTCCGTTTCTACACAGGAAGGTGAGACACCAAGTCACGCAGGAAGCCTCGGACAGAGCCCGCATTTGAATATAGATGTTTATCTGGGATCATAAGCATGGGCCCAGCCTTTTTCTGACAATCAGCACAAACACAGCACTAAAGTAAGCAGTGAAAGCTGAGCTATATTAGAAATAAAATCAGAAAGCTGCATTTACAGTAGAAAATAGAAGGGGCAAGAGAGATGATACCCTGGCATCACCTACCAACAAGAACAAGAAACCCATGAGGAGGAGGAACACCAGTGAAGAGATTTCCTTCTCATCCTAAGAGCTGCAGCTGCTGATGAGAGAATATATATGCCATGAATGTATAAAATATAGATTTATATATACAAATATACAATAGGAAATAGTCAGTATACAAATACTTACATGTAAAAATAGCTGTTTACTTTCCCCTTTTCATGATTTACAAAAGCATACAAAGTTTCCTGTTGGTTAATGTTTAAGTAGTGTGAGTAAACCCTGTGTGTCACATTCCACACGTAATTCTTTCAAGTGTTCACAGTATCGGCTGTTACAGTGTTGAATCTGACATTCCAGATGTTAAAATATTTGTCGGACACATTATAAACTTAAAGCATTAATTTAAATAGAGTTTAAATAAACCTCACATGTGTAGCTGAATTATGGTCATGAAATATGGTCATGTTACAAATGAGTCTGCTGCAGCTGAAAACTTTCTGCGAGAGTAAGCTTGGAAATACATATTTCAACTAGAGATGAGTATATTTTAAAATTCTTGAACTGCCTCTCGATGTGTAGATAACAGCGCAAGGTGGTGAATTCTTTCAACTCCATCTGAAGCAATGTAAGCTGAGAGAACTCAGTATTACAAGTTATCCTCAGTAGGACAGCGAATGGCACAGAACAATTCGCTGTCAGATCCACACACGCTGTCATTTTCTTCAAATACCCAACAGAGAAGAATAAATGACAGGTACCATTGTTTCTGTGTTAAGAATAACAGAGAAATGTTTTTGTGTTAAGAATGCTCTGTAGCATTCTACATCAGGAAAGCGCTTTATGGACTTAATAAATTAATCCTCACAACTCCCTTGTGAGGTAGATAGATACTGACTCCATGTTTAAAGATGGAAAAACTGGAGATTTTAAATAAATGATGATGGCAGCATGAGAAATACTGTCGAAATACTGGTATTTGCATGTTGGAGCAACTCAAAGGCACAACTGAAGTAAATGGAGGTGTTCATGAGACACCTTTACACCAACCAGCTTGGCTACTGACAGCAGGCTTAGTACAACAGCCAAAGGTTCAGCATGGGCTGCAAAACTTAGTCTTTGCTAAGTGCCACGCTGCTGGAGCTAAACTGGGACAACAACCTCAAAAAGTACAAAACACATTATCCAAGGTGGTGCAGCTTGGCCAGGGTGGAAGGAAGAGGAAGCTGCATTCCAGAAGTTATGAATTAATCAGGAGCCTTGAGTAAATAATATCTTGTCATGTGAGAGCTGTGTACAGTTCAAGAACCATGTTTAGCTCATCTCTAATTTTACCATATATGCAAGTGCTTGCAAATATCAATGTATACAGTTATTTTTTTAAATTTACTCACAGACCACAGAGGTCTGTATTTTCCTCATCTTTCTTTTGTGGAAAATTTCTACTAATACCACGAGCGGAACTAGTGCTGCAGTACTGCAAATGAGATACAAATACTAAGTTTAATTAACTAAGGTGATGGACAAGTCTGAAAGGACCACCGTGTTCTCTGTGTGCACCTGTATATACAGGAAATCTCCTCTGTCTTTAACTGCTCCTGCCTTGAAGTAAAATCCAGTTAAAGTATAAAGTGCATTGTGTGGAGTAAAACCCTAAGAAATAACAAACAATGTGCCTGCCTTCCACAGATGATTAATTTTGCTTAGCAGCTGAACCATCACCCTCTTTGTCTTCTAGTTTTTAGTTTAGTGTTACCTAGGCTGAGAAAGGCCAGCCAGATGTAAGCAAAATCATTGTAAACTGAGACATTTTTGTAATATGCTGTTAAGGAAGAGTTAAGAAAACCAGTATCAAGACACTGTCCAGTTGGGGTGTGTAAATATTATTGTGTGCTTCTTGGCCCATTTAGCAAATACTTTCTTTTCCGTGATAAACCTATGGCCTCCATATGGAGCATTTTCGTGCAGAAAGTATTCCTCGCACTCCTCTCTTCCTGGCTCGTAATAGTGGTAGGGAACTTTACGAAAGCCTTCTGACCTAGGGAAAAAAAGATACACTTTATTATTATTTCCAAGAAAAATACTCGTATATACTGCACCTGAATTATCTGAAATCCTTTCCATGTGTCAGCACCTGAGCCCCTTTGCTAAATTATATAAGGGCTTTCATTGCAGCATGATTTGTATGAATTTTCCTATAGAAAATGAAGCTCTCAACATACGCTGATCTTGTAATTCAGTAAGAAGCTGATGGGCTGGCTTCTATGGATATGGCACATTTTGTTTAACCTGGAAAACGTCAATCCTTAAGGCTCCATCCCTAAGCAATGAGACTCCTCTCATTGGATAGTCCCAACTCTTGAAACTGGTTCTTGAATTTGCTGAATAAGGCAGTTATAAGAATAATATACATTATAAGTAGGTAATGCAGTCAGAATTGCAGCTTTAAGGAAACCCATCCTTCTCTGCTGCCCACAGACGGAAGTGCTGTCATGCTGCTCACCGGTTTTACATCAGGGCTATGCAGTGCCAGCCTGGCTGAACTCTGGAAGGACAGCTTCAGTCCTGTCACCCCCCATCTCAGGGCGCCTACTGTGTTTTCATAAACAAAGAACAACATATGCTCACTCCATCTGGATGACTCGCTCAATCAGTGAGATCTGCAAGTTCTAAAAAGTCAGGCTCTAATGTTAAGATACCATAATTAAACAGCTGTGACTCAAATCTCACCCCCCTCTTTTTTTTTCCTTTATTTTTGAGGGTCTGCCAGGAATGAGTCCCACACTGGAGTAACACAGAATGTGGAGTGAGGGTCTGCACAAAGACTTTACTCCAGGAGCTGAGGATCCACTGGACTGGTTACGTGCAAGACTTAAACCAGCCTAGGTACAGAAGAACAGATTTGTACTGGTATCGTACAGTATTGATGATCTTTTCTGCTTTTCGGAATGAGGCATAGTTTAATTTTATATTTTGCTCCCATACACTGTAGATTAAAGCACTTAACTTGGACTTTTAAAAAATGTGTTTAGAGTCACTGTAAGGCCACTAACAGTAGTTGGTTGGAATTTATGTCACTTTACTGTGATAAAGCTCGCAGGACTTGTTTTATTATCTAATTAGAAACCCCCTACTACTCAAAACAAGCCATATATAACCTCGAAAGTTCAAGTAGGTTGCTCGATGGCGGTGAAATGTAATTTCAGGTAACTATCCTGGGCTAATCTGTTTCTTTCACTTCCAAGTGTGTTTGGTATTCAGAGAACTAATATATTAGTATTTCCTCTATAGATTTGTTCTAGCAGTAGGAGTAAGTGCATTTTGTCGGAAGAGTATGAACATACTTTGTTTCCAGCTAATTCAGAAACTGCAAAAGTTCTTTGATTAAAAATAGTTCCTTATGACATCTGATGTTGGATTTTGTAAATGTTTTTATTTTATCAACAGCAACTGCTATATCAGGACTAAATTTGCTGACAATAGTGTCACATCAATGCAAAACACTGGGAAATGACTGCCTGATCCATTTTTTGGATTTATGATATTAAAATCAATTGTGAAATTTTGACAAGACATCAGAATTGTAGATGCATGAAAATAATTTCCTGTGATCTTACTTGCAGTAGGTGTCATTTATCATCCCATAGACGTGAATTCCATAGCAGGCATCCATAGCCAAAATTAAGGTAAACCAACCCGTACTGAGATATGAACCTGACTGGACTCTGTAAAAATATAACATACACAAAATAAATTGCAATGAGAAATTATCAACAATTTATCAAAGAAACACAATCTATTACCTGGGACAAAAGGCATTAAGCAACTTGACAATCTGTCAAAACCGTACAATTATTTTGAATTATTTATAGATACGCTCTCATTCTCGCCAGCTTGGGGCCTCAAGCTATTGGCCACAGAAAAAATACCATGTTAAATATCTGAAGTCAAACAATACTTCTCCCATAAGACAGAAAAGAATTCATTTTCACATCTGAAAGGTAGCAATTAGTAGAGTGTGTAAAATGAGATAAGGTTCACTAGAAAGCAAACTACTGGCACTGTTTATGGTGTGTGCACGGGAGTACGCACCATCCTCTTCCACAAGCAAAATCTTATCTGCAGTGAGCTATGCTCAGCTTGAAAATTCACACAGTAATGAAACTTTTAAGGACATTTTTTGTAGAAAACCATCTAATACAAGGCTTTGAAAAACAAATTATGTGCTTATCCCGTTACATAAGTTCGTGTTACCATTCTTTAAGGAAAACACAAGAAGACAGTGCCCAGGTTGATAACCTTTGCTCAAAAGAGCAGATGTGTTAAATCAGTCCAAAGGTATTACCTGCATGACTGGGAATGAATGACATGTGCAAAGATTTGGCTCACACATTGACAATGTGAGCAAATGTATGCACTGTTAATTACAGACCAAATCCTGTCCACTCTGTTCACTTAGGTGTTGCCAACGGTGCACTGGGAGTCAACAGAGCTACCCATATAACCACAGCTACCCAAATTACACAGAATCACAGAATCCCAGACCGTTAGGGATTGGAAGGGACCTCCAAAGCTCATCCAGTCCAATCCCCCTGCCGGAGCAGGAACACCCAGATGAGGTTGCACAGGAAGGCGTCCAGGCGGGTTTTGAATGTCTGCAGAGAAGGAGACTCCACAACCTCTCTGGGCAGCCTGTAATTACCTTACAGCTTTAAAACCTCTTAAGTAATAAAAACACACTTAGCCCTCACTGCTTACAAACTGGTTGAAATCTATCTTTGTGCATGTATTGCTCTCAGTTTGGCTGAAATCAATGAAAACAATTACCTTAAAATTATAAATAAATTGTCTACTTTATAAAGAAATATATCACAAAAGTCATAAAACCATCTTAATAGAGCCCCAACTTTGGCTCAGTTTGAGGCAGTTGGATGTGAGCGAGAGGAGAGGATAATTTAGCTTTATGCCACATCTTTTAGCTCTTAGCTTTTGTGTACAGCAGGGAGCAGTCTGTTCTCCATCATAAGTTAAAGTAGCCTAAGGTTTGCACATGATTAAGTTTTGCTGCAAAAGAACTCCCAAGTAGGCCAATGTACAAATCAGTTATCCCCATCTACAAACTCTTCTGAAAACATTTTCATCCTGGGGTAGGAATAAGCTTTCATGTGGAAAAAATCAAATCATCTGGCAACTTATCCAGCCTATAAAACCCAACTTTCCTGGGAGACAGAAGAACCAACTCAGGTGTTTCTTCCTGGTTCAGAGCAACAACGTGCTGCGGTCTCCTGCCTTCCATGTAAATCTGCCTACCAGTGGCTTTTGGCTCAGGTTCTGTGTTACTTCCTTACTCTTCCTTGTTGACGTTTGACTAAATACTAAGATGATGGGTCAGAAGATAGTTGTACAACCTTTATAATGACATTTAACTGACACATACAGGACTGAGATTCAAATTCCTTCTCTGATGAATACGTTTCATTATGGAGAGCAGAAAAACTCCAAGAGCTTTAGATTCTTAAAGAAACTACAGTACACTCCAGTTTAAACAAATACATTTTTTAAGTGAAAAACAATTATCCCAACTCCCAGAGAGTTTTATTGTACTCAAGGACACTCAAAGGAGTTTGGGCTATATCTTCTCTTCCTTGCCCATGTCTATCATCCTTCATGGGTGAGTTAGTGTGAACTTCTATCCCTACCTTTCCTGAAACGTCCTTTTCCTTGGGGAAACCCTTAAGTGTCTGTTTAGGTGCTTTTGTAAAGGACCATTCTGGAAGCAATAAATAAAAGGTTAACTTAGCACTGAAGAAAGACAAATGGGAACAAAAGGCAGGATGTCAAATACCTGTATTTCATTAGGTGGACGCCAGCTGTGATTGGACTTCGTTACCCGACACCTTTATAGCCATGAAACTGTACGTCTGTTTATCTGTCCCACTAGGATCGTCATTTGCTCAAACAGAACATTTCACTGCCGTCTAGCAAAGAGAATTCCCAGCCCAATTCATGTTAATTTAGAGTAACATTCCACCACGATAAAAAGCTGCAGTGCTTCGAACTTGCTTTGTGCCCTTGCACCAGAAGAACGCCAGCCTTGAGCTTTTAAAGCCATTTAAAATCATAACAACCATTTATAAGAACACTATGAGGATCAGGACCCTTCCGATAATGGAGGTTTATTGGAGAGTACTATATTGACAGTAGCGTCTGAAATCTGCTATACTCAGGAGGAAAAAGGAATTTTAAAAAAGAATTAATCAATATTTCATGTCTTGTTTTAACACCATTGGACCTTAGTCCTCTCATCTATATACTACACTGGCAGGATAAATAAAAACAGCAGAGTGAGTTCCCAGATATCTTCCCTGGGAGATGAAGTACATGACAGAATACAGATTATATACTTTAAAACAAAGCGCTTACATTCCTCCCATTTTTGCCTCTGAAGATACATAGGGATACAAAGGAATATGCTTAAGCAGCAGGGATTCTGGATGATTTGGTAACACCTTAGAATTCAATCTGATACCGTAAACATACTTTCAACATTCTAATGAAAGCAATATTAGAAACGTGAAAACAATTTTAGCTGTCCCAAAAAAGTCATAAATCTCTGAATACCTTTTAAAATATCATCCCATAAAACTGTAGTGCAAAGCAATGTCTCAGCCCTTGCTATTATGCTAACACCGTGCACTCAATTTCTTTCTCTACAGGAGAGTTCTATATGATTTTTTGGCCAGGGTTTTTTGAAACTCATTAGAAAGAGTTCCTCTTGTTACAGTAATTGCATTCAAATTTCAGATTTTACACAAAGAAAAGAAAAGAATCCTACATTTATGTGTAGCATGAGGCTATGTCACTGCACAGATCTCAGGGAAGAAGGACACTAATTCTAAAATAGGGAAAACAGGAGTTTGTTGAACATCATCAGTAGAACTACCATAGGCAAATCTGTTATGATAGAAGTGTGTGCAGCATATCCAGAGTTGTTCCCTATGGCTCACAGTGACTTTTTCTTATACTCTAAAATTAATGGGGCACCAGATCTAAGTAGAAAATTGTCTCAGCAGCTCGGGAGAAAATAATGCACTATTTTTCAAAAAAATGCATTTAAAAAGATGATGGTTTTGCTTTCGAGACGTGATTTATGGCTGGATCCAGCTATAAAAAGGCAACACTCACAAAAAGTGACTTTGTCCGTTTATCTTGAAAATGAAAGCTCGTTTTGCATACTTCCTACATTATTAGGATTCTTAAAAAAATGTTAGGTATTGGGATGTAATTCATTCTGGTAAATACCATCCAGCATATCGGAAAAGTACACGGGCATATGCTTCACATTAAACACATGAAAAGACCAACGGAATCAACTTAATTAAGATGCTTGAAACAAAGTATATGCTTGCCTATCTTGCTCTTAGTGAAGGTTTAAGTGTTTAAAATGTCATTATTTCATCTCAGAACATAAAAGTCAGCTCTAAGATTAATAGTTATTTGTAAGTCTCAAGCCTCAAAACATAGAATTTGCATTTTAGTGATGCTTTCC
>NW_010205262.1:0-1125 GCF_000695765.1 Mesitornis unicolor | reverse complement strand
TCCCTACACTCCAGTAGAAAGACCTGATTATAGTTTCTCACAACACCTTAAAAAGGAGATTTGCCTCTTATATTTTAGAAGGAAATAGTAAAAAACACATTTAGGATCACTAGAATTGTGATTTCTAGAATAGAAATAGAATTGTATGTGATACATAGAGCTTTAATTAAAAAAATTAAAAAATGAGGTTCTTTAGCCTCAGTTTTCCAATATTCTACAAAAAGCATAAGAATTATAAAGATGGAACAGAGAGAGCTTCATAAAAATGTTGGCGACTAAAATTAATCTTCTTTGACATCTATGACCATGTTTTGATGAAGGAAAAACTGGTTCCTTTTCTTATCAGGGAAAAGTGGAGGCACATCAAATATTTTCTTAATGATCAAGGGCAGGTAAGTTCAAATCAGGTAGAAGTTTTGCTGTCTCACACATTCAGTTCTGATTTTACCTTAGAAATCCAGGAAGTTCTTTTCTTTGTTCAATGGTTCCAGGATTTTTTATGTGCACAATCAATTCTAGCTCTATGGTTCAATGGGCTGTAATTTCCAGTGGGGACTTCAGTGGTAACAGAATAAAAATAAAAATAAAAGAAGTTTGTTAAGGCGGGGATGTTCTGTAGGCAGCAATTTCCCATCAATCTGATGGCAGAAATGAATTTAGAAGACTGTTTTAAAGTTATTTACTAGGAGAAATTAGAGAGCACAGAAGGTCAATTAAGAACGTTAATTAAGATGAAAAATGGAGAAATGTAGGACTTCAAGAAACTATTAAGTAACAGAGCTTGCCAAAAGCATTAACGAGACTCTTTTCCTTTTTTGCTTCATTTCAAAATATTGCAGTAAAATAAATTTCGGCAATGACAGATTGAAATGACAAGACTCTCAAGGCCAATTAATTGACAAAAAATTTATCTTTTCATAAAAGCTGTTTATAGACTCTAATCCTCAGCTGACCCTCCTACCAAACTACTGAATCAGCAGCAGCTTTATTTGCAGCAGCTTGTCAGGCCCCTTGATTAATAAATAAGCACAAATAAGGGTATTGGTCTAAACAAACTAAGAGATCTGTAATACATAGTGTGGAGACTTCATCATTTTGGTCGCAATAACCCCATGGACTCTACAG
>NW_010205261.1:39138-48986 GCF_000695765.1 Mesitornis unicolor | reverse complement strand
CCACGTGCTTGGCAGCATCCATCACCATCCGTTCCCAGCATCACTGCGGTCCCTAGTGACGAGTCACAGCAGTCGCAGCAGCCACGAGGCACTGCTCGGACACTTCCACTCGCGACTACTGGGATCAGGTTTTGTATATAGTTAAATACCCTTTGTCCTTTATTAAATCCCTTTTCCTTCCCCCTGTTGTTTTTCGTTAAACTTGTTGCAGTCTTAACTTCCAACCTTGTGCGAAGCATTTTTTTATTTTTTATTTTTCTCCTATATTCCCTTTTCTTAATCCTCCCCCTGGGAGGGTATGGGAAAATAGAGAGAAAATCCTGCCCTCTCTCTCTCTCTCTAACCCTTATTGATGTATATTATTTAGGTTGTATACTGGTAATAATGTAGTCATTGCTGTCTGTATGCTATGACAGATGCACCAGTGCTTAGCATATAGATATAGGAAATGTAAAGCTAGCTCAGGTATGTCCACATCATATTTATCTGTAGTCATCTCCACTGCACTCACACCCATTATAAAGCTGTTCATTTAAGGTTTGTCCACATTTACTCTAATTCTTTCTTTGGTTTAATTATCATAATAGAGAACATTTTTCACAAATAACACAAACATAGGTTTTCCATCCTGTTTCTATTCAAGAAAAGAAAGATGTAATGAAAACAGAGTGCAAGTAAAAGAATGTAGTAAGTTACTGTATCACAGTCTCAGAGCAATTGCTGCAATTCAAAAGAAGTCGGGTAGGCTCATCATGAAAAATGCTATAGAAAGGTGACAAAGAAGCTAGCAATTGCTAAAAGTGTTCACATAGGGTAGTTTCTGAAAAAATGGACAGGAACAAGAGAGAGGTCTTCCAGCACAAACACCACAATCACCATAAAGGGCTTACAGAACAAAGATATAATATATTTGGGTTTTTTAATAAACTCAAGTCTGACAAAATTCTTTGTAACAAAATTCAAACTGAGATGAGGTCCTTTGGGTCTCGTCATCAGTTTATTAGTTTCAGAGTACAGTATTTCTACAGACTTCAATTGTAACTTCTAATCTCCAGTAATACATTTGTAGAAGTACATACTGTCTACACTATTAAATATTCAATCATTCAGTAACGTCATTGTATTCTACTCTTCAGTAGACTACTCAGAAGTAATTCAAAACAAATTAGACAGAAATCACAGACTCTTTGTATTTCTATTTTATAAAAACAGTAGTTAGTACTCCCTTTCCTACCTTTTAAGGACATGATTTATTCACATGGAAAGGAGGTACAGGATTTCAGGCTTTAGGCTTTCCTTTGCTGCAGCCCACCCAGAGCCATGTGCACCTCAAATCTGATGCACATAATGCACAGCCATTCAAAATAATGCACACAGCCATTCAAAATCACTTGTAAATAAGGACATCCATTTGAGTTCTAGTCATTTCCATTAATGTAAATGAGAATATAATCTATATTGGGGAGGGTTCAATCTAATTGCTTCTTTTTCCTTTATCTTCTGCTGCCTTTTTAAATTATCTTTTCTCTTCTTACTGGAGTCTCAATTTTATTCTTCATTTTCTCCACATAGTTATTCCCCCCCTTTTCCCTTTTATTTTTCTAAAACCTAAACCAAGAAAGAAACTCAATGTTTTGTTTGAATTCATTCATTCAAAACAATAACTTTATTTTTTAAAATTTAATTATTAATATTCTAAAACTAAGACCATACTAAGACATTTAGGGGGGCATATGAAAATTAATAAGCTTATCGGCAATAATTTATCTGTAAACAACTTCTGACTTCTCAGTTTACATTCAGTTGCAAGAGCTATGAACAGGGAGAGAGGCAAGGAGGACCTGTCAAGCAACAGGGCAGTTAACAGGGAGCACCCATTAACATCCTACTTCAGTCCCTCAGACTTTAGTAGTCCTATCTGGCAGGAAGCCTGTAAGCACTTCATTACGGGGACAGTCTGACCTCACATCTCCCCAACAATATAATGAAACAAAAAGACAATTACAATGTTTTTATTGAAAAAGTTCCGTTTTAGTACCTAAGTATATTTATATCAGTACGCATTTTATTTAAAGAGCTGAAAATGTGCTGATTGCAAAATCTCCTTTAATAATCCAAAAAGTTCATACCATTTTAGCATCTAGACCATAGTACAGATATAAAAAGGGGTGTTTGCTTTTAATATTTGAAGCAAAAGCTGTGTTAATGGGAGTTAAGTCATACATCAAAAGGCAGTATGAGCTGAAGCTACTTAATTTAATAAATTAAGCAGTTTTATCATTATTTAATTATCTAAGAGTAATCAAAAGTGGTAACTGCTTTTTCATAGATAAGGAAGTAATTAAAGAAACATGGCTGATTGAGCAAGACTACCTCATGGATTCTTCTTCTGGAATAAGATAATTTGATAAGTAACATTTGGAATAGCAAATCATTAAAATGTACACATATGGAAGTAGTAGCTGTAAATTAAAAGTAGAAAAAGAAGACTTAAGTAATCAGAAAATACACTTGGAAAGAATTTTTTTAACCACTGAAGAGCTGCATAGAAAGATCGAAGTCCCCTTATATGTGAAGGTGCTTTTTCTCTTGTATTATAAACCTTGGCTTTGTTTGCTGCATGCATGGTTAAAGGCAGAACAGATAGTAGCTCCTCCATATTTATCCAACACTTACGTTAAATGCTTTTTCAGGTGCTGAGAGTTTTTTTCCAAAGACTCAACTTACTGGAGGAAGGGAGGTTTGTCTGACACCGAGTAGAAATTAGAATGGTTCCAACACCTTCCACACTGGTTTAGAGGGGGATAATTACTGATGATTTAGAAACATGTTATATTTTAGAGCCTGAATTCGTGCATGGTTTATCTACTCTAAAAAGGAGCATTTGTCTTTGCTAAAACACATCCTTATACAGGCCAGTTTCAAAAGCATGACGAAACATTTCTTCCATTTGTTTGTGTCAAAAGTGTGCACTGTCTACAAGGAATTTAAACTGAAGAGAATACACTTCCATGAAGTGCACTTTAGTTTCAGTTTGTTTATTTAAAAAAAATAAAATTAAAAATAATTACACTCAAAAAATAGTTGCTGAGACAAATACTCCCAATACCTGAAAAAAAATAGAAAATACTTTCTATACAGTTAAAGCTGATGTTTGTTTAACTGAATTAGTGACTATTCAGTTTGCCCTTGCCTTTTTGTTAAGGAGCTGAACATTCTTCAAATACTGGTGAAATTTAGAATTATTTCCTTTTCCATACTACAAGTAATTCTCCATCCTGAAGACCACTGTGCGCTACACCTGCTTTCTGTAACATGTATAGCTAAACTTAAAGTTGAGAAGGCAAGAGCTACAAGAGCTAGATTGCCCAGCTAGGAGAATTCTAAAAGCAATGAAGCTTCCAAAGTTCAGAGATTGGCATTTTAGGGGAAGGCACTGGCTGTAATAATGTTGACCACTGAGAGGCACACACTTGGGATTACTGCTAGGGAGGACAGAGACATTGCTAAACAAGTGTCTCTTCACCGTCCCTGACACCATTCAGGAATGGCTCCAATAGCTCCACACCTACTCACACTTCTCAGACCCCACTATGGAGTCCATGGTTGCACTATGCAGAACTTTGCACAAACAAAAGAGAACCATTCTTGGCCTCATAGTACAATTATCTCCACTTTCAATGTATTTAGGTAATTTCCAGCCTGAAATTAGTTTTTCCTGTTCCTCAGTGCTTGCCTTCACTTTTTAGGAGCCTTCTCCTGAGGAGTGAATGACAGTTTTGGCCTTATCCCAGCATGCTATAAGGGGAAAAATCCAGAAAGTAATCTGGGTGGTAGAAATTACAATTCTTTTGTTTTTCTCTTTTTGAACAGAAGATTATCTGAGTCACCAAAGACAGATACGTTATTACCAGTGTGGATGATGCTGAGTTCAGACACTTCTGTAACTTCCTTTAAAAAATGGCTGAATCACCTCAGATAGCAGGTCATCCAGCTGAGGCAAGAATAGTAGTTGATGGCTCACCTCTGTCTCAAGCATGAGTGGATTCATGCACAGTGAGTGGTCTCCCTTTTCTCCCATCCTCCATCCTAAGTGTTGCTTTGATTTATAAAAAAATACAACTCTGAAGCCAGATAATCTTAGTTCTTGAGCACTGAATGAATTTGATAGAAGCCTATCAAATAAACAGCTCATGAGATCAGTTTATCATTGGCATTTTCTAAGGCTTACCATCTGCCACCAGTAGGATTCTTTTGTCCTAATTGCTCTTTATAATCAAATATTGAGCACTCCTCAAACTCTATACATAGTCTAATTTAACTGTTTGTCAACCATCTATATTGGAATTAATTGAACTAAATTGGTAATAAAGTAACTGTTGCACAAATCCACTGTTTAGAGTAAAAGAGTTAGTATTCCTCAGAAGTTGGGAAGAAAAGTCATAAGAAAAGTCTTTATATTACTACCACTTCCACACCTGGAATGTGTCTAGTTCAGCAAGTTCACATGGAGAATAATATGCTCAACCTTTCATGCTGCATTCTCCTTTTGGAGTCTGAATACAGGACTTCAGACAGACTTTTAATGATGCCCTCTCACTGGTTCTAATCAACTAGGGCTTCTCTTTGCCACTGTGCTGCAACTTAAGTTTAACTGTGCACTAAGGGTTCAAAGAGAACATTTGCCAGAAAAGGGAGTCCTGGACTGTGTCAAATTTACCATCCTATGACTGGGAACCTGAGATTTCTAAATTTCCCACAAATAGAAAGAGGGTAGTTAAGCTAATACTAAAGCAGCTTCGAAGACCTGCATTCCCTTGTCTACTCCAACAATATTGCTATCTGCTACCCACTTTTACATCTTTCAGTTACATGTGAGGAAGATGTAGGGGAAAAAAATAAGAGAAGAGAATTTCAACATGGAAAAGAAACAATGGGAGAGTGCCCTGAAGGTACCCAACTTGTGGTTTTCATCTCTCATTTTCATAAGGGGACTTTGGAGAACAGAGAAGGCCAAGAATAAGGTTGAAGGATGCAACTTACTGGGGGTCTGTTACAAAAAATAGGGACATGGAGACAGAACTAGAAGGTTAAGAGAATGCAGGCTTCTGAAAACGTGCACAAAGTGACTGGTGAGTCAGAGGCAACATTATGTCTTAGAAATCAGTTTTTAAAAATACCAGGATCTCCTGATTCAGATCTTCATTCCAGATACTTCGGATGACAAGCTCTATGAAAGGACTTAAAAACAAATACAACTTAAAAATATTTTGTGCCTATTAATATCCAGAAATAGCCTTCTGGCATTACTATCCACAAAAAAGCCAACATGGCCCTAAAAGAAGGTGGACTTACATCAAGAACACAGGCTACAATAACAGCAACTTCTCTAGCATGCTTTGGTACCCTAGGTTCTCTCTCCATCCATTAATTTCAGTGAAAAAGGTAGGGTTTTTTTTTTAATAAATGTAAATATTTAAATTAATGCTCTGACCTCTGAGGACCCATAAGATGGGGTCTAATTTCACTGGAGAAAATACTCAATTGGAGAAAGCCAAGAGGGGACAAGGAGGATGGGACAATCACTTCAGTTCTTAGTAACTGCCCAATTTTTAATTAAATATGTAATTGTACAATAAAAAGAAAGTCCTCTTCAGTCTGACTATCCTGATGCTTGCCATCTGTTGCTAGATAGTGCTTGCCACTATTCTTGCATCTCTAGATTTAAGTCAAATTTTCAAGTGAATCCTTTTTCTTCAACTACATATTATTTAAGCAAGCTAGGAAACAAAAGATTTCCAGTAGAAGACTTCTAACTTTAGGAACCAGTCCTTCTGCTGGTTATGCAGCAAGGACTTACACAGATGTATAAGCACTGAGCAGAAAAGAATGGATCATTTTGGCACTGATCCCTTCAGAAATCTCAGATGGTTACAGGTGGCTAATATTCAGAAGTGTCTTTGGAAGTTAGGAACCAAAATCTCATTAAAAGATGAAAGAACTTCTAAAACCTAGAGTTATAGAAAATCTTCCTTTAAAAAGCAAAGTACAGAGACATCTAGACTTTCAGAACAAGTTGCTCTTTAGACTACTAAACTCATCTGTCTCCAATGACTGTAGTATCTGGGCACACATTAGTCCACACTGAGAAAGTGAAGTTAGAAGAGACATTTCTCCTTTAAACTATGAGTCATAAAGACAGAGAGACAAAGTAATTAGCACAAGGTCATCCTACACCTGAACTCAGAACCAAAACTGTATCATTAAAGTTCCTAGCTCTAATCTCAGCCAGTAACCACCTATTTCTGTCTTTTAAATAAAAACAGAATTCTCCTTCCACCCCAACAGAGGCTTATGCATTAGAAGAGGGGGCGATTTATTCCTCAGCCACTGGACTGTCTAAGCAATTAATTTATATTCCAACTAGGCTCTTTGGATTAGGGGCTGTATTTTGTTTTTCCTCTCCTTTGCCATTCCTGGGTATTAACTGCACATACTTTTAAGGTACACCAGATGTACAAAACATTTTAGAGGCCATGCAGTCCTATAGAGGAATTGCTTCTTCCTTATGCCTGTGGTTCCAGTTTGCTGAGGCACAAGGGACCACATTGAATTTATGCGTGTAATCCCAAGTGAGCTACCAGCTCAGAAGCACTATGGAACTGCTGACTGCATTGTGTGCACACAAAGGGCTTCTCCCCTTTGTGAGTCTTATAGTGGAGAATGAGACTGGAACTGCATGTGAAACGATCACCACAATTTGCACACTCAAATACGCGCTCCCCGCAGTGTACTGCCTGGTGCTGGGTCAGAGCTGAGATGCAGCTGAAGGTCTTCCCGCACTGCATGCACTTGTAAGCATTCTTCAGTGTCTGGCTATGCAGGTGCAGGAGAAGGTTTGAGCTGCATCTGAAACTTTTATTGCACATAGTGCACTGATAAGGAGTCTGTACTGGTGAAGTTATTCTTGAGACCGCAGTGTTCTGGAAGTCTCTCACATTACTCTTCTCGGACACATCGGACCGTTTGTCCTCAAAGGGTATTTTTAAACTGGTATTTTGAGACATTTCACCCTTCTGACAACTTAGGTCCCCATTTTGTTGTATGTTTTCTCTGTGATCTCCTGACGACAATTTGTATTCTTCCATGTGTCCAAGCCTTTCCTGGTCATGAGTCTCCATTTTTTCTCCAAGTCTATCAACCACTGCAGATTATAAAAAAAAAAATAAAAAAATAAAAAAAAATAATTTGCTATTGTCTGCAAATAGCAGACTTAATTCTATAGTACCTGTACAGTGGAGCTAAGAATAAGCAGAGAAGTATGAAAACACACATAGTGCAACCAGGTTTTGCCACCTCAAGGATGATGAATCTTTTCTCCTCAGCTTTCAAAATGTGACTTACAGTTGCAGTGAAATAAATGGTTCTGAGGAGTAGAACTATTCTGGATAGTGAGGAACACGGGCAGGAAGACCAGAAGGAGCCAGAAGAGGTACAAACTAACTGCTGATTGGCGTAACCATTCCTCCTGAAGTAGCCATTTAAATATGGTCATATATATCACAACTGGAATTGATTCCAAGTTGTACACCAACCAAGATCAAGGCTTTCATTGTGGTCGGTGCTACAAGAGGGGTAGAAATACATTGTGTTTTATGTTTTCTACCACACTATTTTTTCAGTATCAAAGAAAGAACAACAATTTTCAAGTTTTAAAGTCATGATTACCATTAAATTTGACTTCTTGTAAAGGACAGGAATACAAGACTTAAAATTAACTCAAACAGATTCAACTAACAGTTAAAAAATCAACACAGGAATAACTGAGTTACCCCTATACTTGTATACCTTACATATGTGGCAAACCAGATTTATTTCTACTTTCTATTCGATAAAAACGTGTGAATTACAACCATCAGGTTTTCCCCCCAAAAAAAATCTTGCCTGGTAATGCTTTAGGAAAAATACAAATGAGCAAGACCTACTTTTTTTCCTTATGTATTCAAATCCCCGGAAAAATGCAAGCTTGCCTCTTTCACCCCCCTCATTTAAACCAAAAGCCTGTTCCTTTAAAGAACAAGAGGAAAAACTGACTCCATAATTTCTGTTTTAATATTCTGCTTTACTGAAGTGCCAGATGTTACAGCAGATTTGCTAGTACAGACACCTGAACTTGGGTTACGGTAACAGCCAGCCAGATGTTAGAGAAGATTCACATGATCAGGCCATATTATTGCTAAACCCTGCACCTGAATAATTTCCTGCTTTCTGTCCCATCCTCAGCATTTTTCTCCCTGTTCTCCTGTACACAAACCTATGTCCTCCCACCACTTATAGCCTGTTACCCATTTATTGACGGGCCTTCAGTTCTTCAACAACAAAGAGTAGCTTGTATTTGAGATCTAGTTGCTTGCTTTCTTCTGCCTCTTTCTGGGTTGGTTGTTCAGAATTAGTCTGTGACCCGTTAAGCTGAGAGCTGGAAGACCATTTGCCATCCACAAAGGTCACTATAGAGCCTCTAAAGACTATGTAAACCTGGAAATAAACCAACCACTGTAGAGGAATGGCCTTCAAATCACTGGAAAACACATCAGGTATCCCTAAGAAATAAGCACATATCTCACCATGATTCTTCACACTACTGTGATGATACAGAATGGATCAAAGAGCACCACTGGTCACATATATTCTTGCTCGAATTTGATGTAGGCAAAACCTATGGAGTTGAAATAACAAACTTTAAAATGCCACATATGATGATCACAAAGGAATACAAACTGGTTTTTTTCAACTGAATCTACACTGGAATAAAAGTCTTCCCTCAGTCTGCTGTGCCAAATTTGAATTCAGTTTTAAAAAACAGTCCATTTAAGATCCTAGTACTAGCTCCTAGACCTACTGCAAGTAATGTTAAGTAGTTTTAGAGAGTCCAAATAAAGTTTCTAAGCTAGTACTTCCCATCTCTGCCACCTCCTCCCATGTGCACTTTTGGGTGAATCACTTTGAGAGTTTCTTTCCAAATACTTCCGAGTCCCAATGAAAGTTACCTTTTAACATGTCCTTAGCCTTTTCGAGCTTCCACCTTCCAATTGTGTAAGTGTGGCAGATGCACCCACCCTACTGAAGACCTGAGAAAGACCCAACAAAGACAGTGCTAAAGTTTCTGGTCCTGGTGGCACCAGGACTGCCTCCCCCCTCACAGCTCATGTCTGGTCCACATAGTGGGGGTCAAAGGTGGGAAACTTGGGGTCCTCAGCCAATAGGGGGCTGACACGACCATGTATTGACCACAGATCAGATTCAACCAGGGTATAAATGGAGACCCGTTGGAGGACTCATTTGAGTCGGTCCTCCTCGGAGCAGCGGGTCTGCAGTCGGGGACTCTCCCCTTGAGTTAGGACGCCACTTAAGGTAACTTCTCGAGATTGAGACCCCTCCCTTTTTAGGTGAGTGAGTGAGTGAGTGCACATTTTGGATCGTTTAAACCAAAACGTAAGAATTCTTAACTCAGCTGTGTCTGGTAATATTCCCAACCAGCATATTGAACCTGTATTTGTTGAATGTCAGTGGAATGTTTTTTTTGGTGAATGAAGTTTTGTCTGCTTAATTTAAGTTGCAGATTAAAGCTTGTTTGAGTTCATTATTTGTGTGTGTGTAGCCATTTTGGTGAGATTCCACGACAGTAAGGGAAATAACAATCCTCTTACTGACATTGATGTTGAAATGAATGTTCACCAAGAGTACAGACATGACAGAAACAGATAATCAATCCACCATCTGTGCATTTCTTTCTTTAATGTAGGATATTTATTGTAGAAGATTTAGCTGTATCTTAAATTTGTAAGCAG
>NW_010205261.1:0-39107 GCF_000695765.1 Mesitornis unicolor | reverse complement strand
AATGGTCATGTTATTTTGTGCAAAGTACTTGTTAACAGAAACTGCAATTTGGTGAGGACAGTCTCAGTACAGTACTTAAACTAGTACAAGTAATCCTTTGTTTTCCACAGGAATTTTAGAAAAACAGTTTCATTCCTGTTTTTTCCTTTTGGTTTTAAGTTGATGAAGTAGAATTAATCATATTATATTTAAGTTTTCATCAAAGTGCACTTGTAGATTTGATTTTCCTAGCTTGCTACTTTGTATGCCTGAGCCTTAAGCCTCTCTTTTTTATACTGTAAGGCCTCTTCCACATTTCAGCATTATTCATAGCATGCTCAGGCCTCTGGTTCTCACCTGGCAGGTAAAAGGTACCTACTCTTGTAGGTATAAAGGCTGACCTACTTCACTCTGTATAACAGTCACGGGCAACTCATGGGTTCCTTATACTTTCATAGCTCATCATCATAATCTCTTCACATAATCCCTCACTGGATCATCATTCCCTAAAGCACTTAGCTGTCCTCATGCAAAACTGCAGGTGACCACAAGGAAAACTAAGATGGCAAAACTTGAAAGGCCTACTATAGACAAATTATTACCATGGCAAGGAGGAGCAAAGGCCTGATATTTCCAGTGTCCCTCCTGCCTGAGAGATAAAAACCTCCAGCCTTTGAGTGGTCCTAGATGGAAACCTGATGCTGGAACAGATGCCTGGGTGCAGCTACCTGGACCATGTTCCCAGACTCAACTCTTCTGGCAAGATATGCAGGAACTGTTAGAAGACATGCATGGCCTTGATCCGCTCCTTTGTCTCTCTCTGCCTTCAGCTTATACCTCCAGTTGCATATAAACCCCACAGCATACTGGATGCAGAACTGTCTGAACCAGTGGTGCTGCTTCCTCATGTGACACTTTTCTCCTGCAGAATTACTACCAGCTTCACTCTGCCATAATCTCCACTGTCTGCAGTGTTCAGGTTCCCAGAGAACTATCAACTATTTCTAGGTGACAAGCCAGCTTTACGCATTCAAAGTTACCCAAATAACCATCACCAAGCTTCAGCTATGGCAGCAGATTTTCCCAGGCTGAGATAAAAGGGGAATGCAAGGTCTGAAAAACCTGCTAGCACCGAGTATCTTGACATTTTGCCATGCCTATGCAGCGTTGGTAATTAGGATCCATGTCAATTGAGTACTTTACTGAGAAATTAATGACAGTGTCTTGTCAATCCACAAGTTTCCCAGTTTATGACTTTCTCCTCCCACATTTCAGAACTAACCTTGTCTCTGTTCTTTATCATAATGTGAAAAAGTACCCTAACCTTCGAGCAACAGCATCCTATTTCTAGCACTACAATTCATGTAGACTATTCTTCCCCTCATCCAAATTATGCAGAAGTGTCTGAGCTTTAGCATTTAATACCTGGTGAAGATCGATCAGATCTACTCTTGCATCTCTGAGTCAACAGCAGCAGGAAAAGAGTATTGATGGACTGGCAAGGGCAACAATACATAGGCACATCAAGTAGTATCACCTGAATGGATCACAAAGAGGAAGAATTAAAATAAAAACAATTACATACTTCACTGCTACCTACCATAAACTTAAATTCCCCCCCCCAAAAAAAACCCAAAACAACAAAACAATAAACCACAATCAACAGGAATTACTATATACACCAGTCGCTACAAGGCTCTGAAGCAACCAGTTTTCATTGAAATCTCATGATTGCTTATCTAGAATTTCTGTCTTCCTTGGATGCAATCCAAACACGAAGTAGGTGCTAATTCTGCAATTTATGAAGCACCATTTAAACTTACACCACATGAATTTTCATTTTAAAAGCTGAATGACATACAGTCTATACAACTCATGTAATATTTAGTGTATTTCAAAGAGCAGTTCACCGTGGAATTCCACAAACATATTTTTACTATATAAAATTAAAACGTAGCCCTGATTATCTCAGACAAAAGTTTTAAAATGAAATTTAAGTACAAGTTAATAGAAAAGGACAATACATAAAAACATAGCACCTTCTTTAGTATCATTAACATTGCAGCTTTGCAGTATTTGAAGAGCATTCATGAACCCACTAGGTTGTTACACTGTTTACATAATTCTCATATTACATAACTCTAAGTTTAAATGTAACATGTAAGAGTGATAAAATTAAAAATACATCTTTTCTCTTCACTGTTATTTAGAATTTGCACTTTCAAAAAGTTCAGTGCTTTTCCAACTGTGATAGCTAGAAATCTATTAATACCAAACTGTCAGAGTCAAGAAACAGAGATAGTGGATCTTCAGTCCCTACCAGTGTGGCAGCTCTTATTAGCTAAGCTTTGGAAAACATAGAAAAACCTGTCGGAGAGCAAATATTGTTTGCAGTACCTATAGACTCCTCTATTACCAACTGCAAGTTGTATTTAGAAATATAGTATGTTACGCTATCTCGACCTCTAAAAAGAAGGCATGGCTCTCACTACAGGAGCCATCTTAAGGCAGACTGACCTGTGGTGGAGGGAAACACATGCAGCTGCACTGGCAGGATGGAGACAGGAAACTCTGAAAGCTTCAAAATCATTTTGACTTCAATAACAAGGACCTTTTGACTTCAATAACAAGGACCTTTCTACCCGATTTGACCAAACATTTATTCTCCTTTTCCAGGTGGTGTAACTTACATGCACAGAAAATTCTCATAATAATATATAACAGCACATCATAAGTAACAGAGCATTAAAAACAAAGTCTTTAAAAACAAGCAGAAAGGTGAGGAGCCACTGGCAGTCATCCCACTGCCCCCTCATCCCCTGCCTGCCTAGGGTCAGAGGAAATGGAGACACTGCTGCCCCTTGCAGCCTCCCGGTCCTGCCGCCAGAGGGGTTGGTGGTGCCACCGGGAGACACTGCCTCTACCTGCGGTTCCTGCCAAACCTGGGTTCCTTTGGCTGAAAACAGGAGCTAACCCTCAGATAGGCACTCTAAAGCACAAAGCAGTGGGTGCGACAGGAAAACAGGAGGCGCCAAATCCCCCTTCCTGTTGTTCCTCTGGACCTAGGAATAATATTGCAAACTGATTACCCAGGCACCTTAGTCACATTTCAGTTCTGAAGGGATGCTTGCCTTGAAGGAATCATTTTGTGTCCAGGTAGAAAGCATAAGACCACGGCAGACCTTTCAACAACTCTGGAGGGCTAATTACCTGATCGGCAAGAGGGCAGAGCCTGGGGCCTCCCTGGGAATTTTTCTTAGTTTCGTAGCATGTTACTGCATCTCCTTTCCGACTCCTCAGGCACTTTGGGAAGGCAGATCTGATACTTTGAAAAAGGGACTGAAAAGCAGAATCCTGTCAAATGATCTGTTCCAATCAAGCCCAGTCAAGCTCCTCAGTCCACCCCCAGTTCTGCTGCTGCCTGGACAGATCTTTCATTCTGAGTTCATGTCTCCATTTAAGGCTCAGGGAGAAGGATTTTCTCTCTATTGTCCCCTACCCTCCCAGGGGAGGATTAAAAAAAAGGTAATAGAGAAAAAGATGCTTCGCACAAGGTTGGAAATTAAGACTGTAACAAGCTTAATGAAAAACAACAGGAGAAAGGAAAAAGGAATTACTAAGGGACAAAGGATATTTAACTATATACAAAACCCGATCCCAGTAGTTCTGAGCAGTGCCTTGTAGCCGCTGCGGCTGCTGTGACTCGTCACCAGGGGCCGCAGGGGGGCTGGGAAGCAGATGGGGGTGGATGGGGCACGTGGAGCTAGGCCCAGCCATCCTGAGATGCGACAGGAAACAACCTAGGAAGACAGGAAAAGCCCGTGAAAACCTTGGGCCTCCTCATTTTTTTATAGACTGTGGCCGGAAAAGGGGGGAACAGTACTGATCTCTGACCACCCAGGGTCCTACAGATACCACCTGTCCTTCCCTTTCAGGCTGTTAACCCTTAAACCATGACAGTTCACTACTAAAATTTCACCTCAGTAGAGGGAGATCCAGGACTTGATGACAGGCACTCCTCCATCCAGGTAAAACAATAAAGGTATACCTAAACTAACAAAATGCTCTCAAGGCTTTTCTTCCTCAAGGCTTATTAGTCCAGCCCAGGCATTCAATGCCATCACTGCAGGTTTTTTGTTTTGTGTTTTTTTGTTGTTTTTTTTTTTTTTTACAATGGACCAAGCTTAGACCATAACAGAAAGACTGTGGGGTATGATAATCTATCCATAAGAGCTTTCTAAAGGAATTTACAAATAGACAGAAAAACTGTAAGTAGACAAAAAAGAGCCAACTACTACTGAGTGCTCTCTTTAAGAGCTCAAATAAACATATGTAGCACTTACAGAAACCATAAACATCTCCCAAATCCGTAACAGCATCACTTGGAGCTCTATTCACACATAATCAAAATGTTATTAATTCATCCACATCTTATGCCACATTCAGCAAAGCTTTTTGCAGTTGTTTAGGTGGATTGTCTATAGGTACCCTTCCCAGAGGTGCAGGGTTCTCAGACCTACCTAACACCATGTTAGCAGAGCAGTGAGGCACAGCAGTCAATTGCTGCCAGTGTGAAATATAGAAGAGCAAGGCAAACAGTTGCAGCTATCTACAAATTATCTGTTAGAACACATAAAACATTCCTGCAAATGAATATACAGACATACATATATTTTACTTCACATGAAAAACATTGTCCTGGTTTGAGCTAAATAGAACTAATTTTCTATTAAGTGATTTTACTGTTCAGCTCAGTCTCTTTTAAGTGACTGAACTTGCTGAAAACTGGCAGCATGTTTTCCCAAACAGCGCTGCTAGAAGATATGCTCAAGGTCAGTTGTCTCATCCTGGGCGCTGCGTCTGCGCCTGCAGGGGGAGAAGCAGACCCAAAACTGACCAACGAGGTATTCCATCCCACATACGTCATACTCGGTATAAAGCCGAGGGATCACGAGGGTCTCTCGCAGTTTCCCTTTTTGCCTGCCTTTGCCCTTTTTCCACCGTTCCTTCCATCTCGACCCTTCTGTCCGTCTCGATCCTGCAGAGGCCAAGGCCTGAGCAGAATCCTGCTCGTTCGTCTGCTGCTGCTCCTGATTTGTGTGTCCTGCATCCTGCTCCCACCTGCTGCTGAGTTTGGTCTGGGACTCTTCCAGTGCCCGGCTCTACAGAGCCTTTGATGACGTATTCGTCATTGGGAGTGTCTCCGTTTAAGGGTCAGAGAGAAAGAGAGAGCAGGATTTTCTCTCTATTGCCCCTACCCCTCCCAGGGGGAGGATTAAGAGAAGGGAATAGAGAGAGAATAATGAAAATGATAATGATAAATTGTCCCCCACCCTCCCAAGGGAGGATAAAAAGCAATAGAGAAGAGATGCTTCACACAAGGTTTGAAGTTGACTATACCAAGAATTTTAATGGAAAAAAGAAATGGGGGAAAGCAAAAAAAGGAAATTAATAAGGGACAGCGGATACTGAACTATATACACAAAACCCAATCCCTGTAGTCTCGAGTAGAAGTGTCCGAGCAGTGCCTGGTGGCCGCTGTGACTCGTCACCGGGGACTGCAGTGCTGCCGGGAGTGGGTGGTGGTGGATGCTGCCGAGCACGTGGAGCTAGGCCCAGCCGTCCCCAGACGCGACAGGAAGCAGCCCAGGAAAGCCAGGAAAAGCCCGCAAAAACCTCGGTTTTTTATAGACTGTGGCCGGAAAGGGGAGGGAACAGTACTGATCTTTGACCCGCCAGGGTCCTACAGACACCACCTGTCCTTCCTTTTCAGGCTGGTAACCCTTAAACCATAACAGAAGGGAAGGGTGGGAGGATTTTATATTGGTTTTGTATATATATTTGTACATATTTGTATATATTTCATTATTTTCATATTTACAATATTATTCTGTAGTATTAGTATTATTGTTTCATTAAATCTGTTAGTTTATTTTTCCAACCCGTAAAGTCTCTCTCCCTTATTCTCTTTTTCTCTTCCCTTCTGGGGAGGGGAGAGGGGTTAACAGAGAGCGTCTGTCCAGGATTTAGTGGCCGGCCCAGCCCTAAACCATGACAAACATTAATGTGATGGGAGTAACAAATGAGGCCACTTTTGAACTTTGAAGCTAAGCCTTACAAAATTCCTCCACGACAACCACACTGACTCCTGATGGCCAATTCCTACACAATATTAAGCACCATCACTACAAATACAAACCTCTGTCTAGACTCCCTCTGTGCCAGCTGGGCCGTGAGAACATCATCTCTGGCGGAGGCCTGCGGATTGTTGGTCACCACGAGTGAACTGGCAGCAGGGAGCCGAGGTCTCACCTCTCCTCTTCCTTCTCTGGGTCTCCTCGTTTATGTCCGATCTGTCTTGGCTGCTGCCTCCTTCCCCTGCTCCCCATGCCGCTTATCTGGCTGTCTTTTGTCCTGCCCACCTCCATCCTGTGTATGGGGGCATCCCGGTTCTCCACACCCTCAGACTGGCCCTGCCTGCTCCCGCTCTCCCCTTTGGTGTTTGCATCGCCCCCCCTTTTTGCAAAGCCACGCCTGGCTCCAATACATTGTTAGCAAGATGTTACAGGCTCTGTTTTGGCTACCATGCATGTGCTTCTACAGTGAGTGAAGCAAATAAAATAATAAATAATAAAATAATTTAACTTTATTAATATATTTAATGCCAATGAGCATGAAACAATTTATGTATGCGTTAACACTTCATATCCATACAGCCATTGTCTCCTGTGCACAGAAAAAGGGAAATAAGTATGCTGCTGCAGATTGCAAAATAAAAAGCTCCAGGCCGAATACATTATGCAATATTATAGTGTGAAAGGTTAAGAGCAATACTTGTCAGAGCCCAGTGCTCTATGACCAGCTACTTTAAGATAGTCCATGCACGGAAGGTGTAACGGTTAATAGCAAATTTATCAATTTAAAGACAGTTGATGTTGCATGGGATGCCAGATTTAGCGCAGTGGTACAAAATACGCTGAAATCACACGTACAAATGCAATTTACACTTAGCCAAAATATATAGCGATTGCAACCCGCAGCCGAGTCACGATACCGACGTCAGCCCCATTACCGGTCTCCAGAGCACGTCACCCTCATGATGCTGGGCAGGAGCACGTGGGCTGAAGCCAGCCAGAGCTCCTTGCTGTCTTGGTAATACTTCCGCTATTTTTGGTTTTTATGGTCGATGTTAAGCAGAGCCAGGTATCCACCCACCCACGCCCCCCCGCCCCGTCCTCCCCCAGACTACTCACTCTGGTTTAGGGAGACATTCACACTTCTTTAATGAACTCCGGGAGAAATATCTGCCCCACCCGTTGCTCCACTCAGCTGCCGATAGCCGTTTAGGGAAAACAAAGGCCACCCGCCGGTCGCCTTTGTGCTGTGTCTCTTTGCAACAACTGTGGGCAGTCACAGCCTGCATTATTCCCTGGGCTTCATGGGCTCATCTCTCTTGCCCATCTCCTTTGAGCATTCTTCCATTGTAGAGAACAATTCTTCAAATTATTTGTCAATCACAGTCTTGGTTCCTTATATTGAGTGAAAAAGTACGGCAGGCTTTATAGAGAAATTAAAATATTTATTCTGGGTTTACAGTGGTTATATTGCATCTAAATTAACAGAAACAAGTTCTTCCTGTTAGAAGAGTGAGACTGAAGAGTCAAATATGCATATGAAATGTCTTCAGATTTCAGTTTGACATGCTTTTTCAAGGAATACCAGTGTGAATAATCTACCAAGGCAAATGTATGGAGTGATATTTTCTACAGAGCTATAGAAACAGCGAAATTGTCGTTAGAACCCAAAGTGATACACAGTAAAGAAAGATAGACTCTGTGCAAGTTAATTAGGGCTGAGACCTAATTTTGTTAACCTGTGCAGATGGTAGTGTTTTTTTCTGAATAAATACTGGCCTTTGTCAAAAACTGCAAAGCCAAAAACTATCTAATTATTATTCCCTTGAAATCCTGCCCATTTTTTCAGATATCTATTTTCTGTATGGAATGGCAGCAGGTGTCATTATCTTCCATAAACATTCATACCATCTCTCCTCTATCGAATGTTGCATGTGTATATATTTTCTTTCAGTTCATGAGGACTGTTTCTCCTCTGCCCAATGTTTTGATTTCTCTTGTATTACTTTAAAAGGTTAGAATCACAATTACATTCCTTCCATAAGTGTCCATTGAATTCATAATCTATAGTATTCAGAATTTTTTGAAGGTCAGAGAGTCTATAGGAATATTGACTTTATGAATATATTCATGAAATTTTTTGTGAAAAACTTTCATTTTAAAATAATCTCTCTCCTTAATCGATACTGCTGTAGAATGTCTAGTTTGAAAGAATGTGCCTCCAATTGTGCCCACATGGACAGACAGCAAAGAAAAATACGGACTATGCCTAAAGTATAAAAGGTGAGAAAATTGCATGTGGATGTAACTTTTGACATTAGAACTGGAAAATACAGCATGGGATTTAACTATCCCATCCCACTGGAATTTCTGTTGCTAAAAAATTCTGGCATCTTCTAGGCAAGTAAAGATATCCTATTTGTGATGAAGTAAAATGGCAAGGTTTTTGGTTGGGTTTGTTTTGGTTTGGTTTTGTGAGATGTGTCAGTCTGATTCGTGTTAAAATAATATGGAGATAATGGGGAAGATGCGACCTCTGTGACTATTTTGGCTGTCCTTGTACGGAGAACAGATTGAGAACAAGTAGAATGGAGTATATAGTTGTGTAAAACCCATAAGGCGCCAGAAAGAGAAAACACTCCCTCAGAAGCGAGATAATACCGGTCCTGTGGTTTGAGCAAGAGCCAAGAAATAACTAAGTCTACGCAAGAAGAAAAAATTAACAAAGGTTACCAAGAGAACATCCTCTGCGACAACCCCCCACGACCACCAGCAAGGGACACTGCTCAAGCGCGGATGGGAGGAGAGCTAATTTTAATATGAAGCGGGATAGGTCATGCGTATGTATAAGCATTTTGCGAAATCCCATGAATATGTATTAGTTAAAAAAATATAAACCCCAAAAGAGACGTGTACGGTGTGCGGATTGAGGGATCAGAACAGGATTAGGACATTCTTTCCCCACGCACCCAGCGCTGTTTGCTTGCCTTTACTCACTTAATAAACTGTAAACTTTAATTGAAATCCTGTTTGAGCCTAAATCATTTATCACCGTTTGGTTTGGTTTGGGGTGGGTTTTTTTGAGGGTATGAAATTAATAATTTCTTTTTATTCCTATTGAGCACAGAGCTCTGCTACTTTGGAGAGCAAAATAGATGCAAGTTTATTTTCTGTTGTTTAGAAGAATAGCTCTCTTGTTGTCATTTCCAAACTAAAGACTAATTAGACTTACAGAGGTATTTCCAGGAAGATGAACATAAAATGTAGGGACCTGATCCTGAGAAACACTGAAAACTTGCAATGCCAGTGAAACCAATGCCAGTAATAGGGGATTTGCTTATTTGTTTTTTTTCCTCTGGGCCCAATTTTATCTTCCCTATAACCGGGCCCATGCTGAGACAAAAAATGAAAGTCCAAATATTGTTAAATATTGGCATTTTCCAGGCAGGTTACATGCTTTGCCTTGCAAGCATGTGGACTTTTTTTTTTTCTTCCCGAAGTAGGATGAATTGTTCCATACTCTGAAAACAGCTGGGTTTTTTTCAATGATCTGTGAATTAATACTGAGTTATTGCATCATTGCAAAAGAAGAAATTATTAGACTGTGTTATATTCCTGGCAAAAGATTTTTTGACCTTTTTTTTTCTTCTGTTCATGGCAGAAAGCTAGTGTTTGAGGTGATGCTGATATTGCTGTATTCTTAAAAGTTATTTCAGAAAATTGAAAATCAATCTTTGAATACACCAAGGCACTCCAGAGAAGTAATGCATAGGTTAATTATCATATAAAGATGGAAGGGACCATTAGATAATCTAATCTGACCTCCAGCATACCAACATTTATGTATTTCCTGTACTTACATATTGTGTCTTTGCTGAAGAAAACACATTTTTCAGAAAGTCGTCTGCCTCAAATCCTAGTGTGGGCTTTTGTTAGTTTGCCTCAGTAGTTAACATCTTGTTAACACCTTGGCATTATTTTCAGTCTTGTCTAGCTTCTAGCCAGTGATTTTTTGTTATGTTAATATGCCTACCTAAGGTTTCAGAATTAGCATTTTCTCTACAAGTATTTTTCATCTTCAACAGAATAGTCAAGGTAGTTTCCAATTTCTTTGGAAAAGTAACCTAATCTCTTTTAAATGTCTTACTAAAATTTGACTTCTTTCTGTACTGTCTCCTGTATTTCAACATCCTATCAGAACTGTATGTTTTATTCACATAATTGTAAAATTCATACTATTCATACAAAATAGGGCTGGGAAAATACTAGGCAAAGTCATCTAGTTCATCTGCTACTCCAGGGCAGGATCATCTATACACATTTTTGATCCAGGTTTATCTAACTTGTTCTTAAAAACTTCCCACCACTGGAGAGTCTATAACCTCTCTAGGCAATCTATTCCAACACTTAAATATCTTTACCACTGGAAAGTAAATCTTCTAACTAAAACAGGGCAAAATACTCCAGATAAGACCTTCTTAATGCCGAATAGAGCATAGGGATTATCTCAGTCTTGTTATCCCTTACAGTAACATATTTGATTTTTACAACAGCACAGCCCTTCACTCATTTTTATCTTAAAATTCACACTAGGATCTGAAGCTCTTTTCCATAAAATTAATATCCAGACAGCACTTTCCCTCCTTGTATTTGTTCAGATGGCTATCCTAATATTGTTCTCTCCAGCCTTATATAAAGAGGTAAAATTACTCTATTAATGTTCACTACTGCATCTTCTGTACATTTCTAGGGCTCATCAGCTCCTTTAGATTACAGCACAGCACTAAAACTGAGTTAGTTTCTTTGCCTTATGACTCCTCAACTCTCCCCAGTGATTCAGCTTTTCAGGAATATATGTAATCTTTCAATAAGGCATTTATTATACATAGGGATGCAAGCCAGTAAGTATTTTGTCATGGAGAGCTGTCAAAGATAGTCACTAGTCATGTGTCTTAAATTCTGCCTCTCTGTAGCATTTAGGTGCATTATTCAGAATAATTGTGCATATGCCTTGCTAAGACTTATGACATGCTCGGATTTTTCACATTTGTGTGCCTTACTGAGAGCTTCAAATCTTTGCCTGATGATAGGTGCCTACAGTCTTTCTTTAAAAAATCAGAGAGAGACAGATTGCACTTAGCAAGATATTTACATACCTACTGTAGATTTTTTTAATACTGGCAGACCAATATAATTAGGAATGAGTTATAACTTAGAATTTTGGGAACATAAAAAAGTGAGTTCTGAGGCTACAAATAATTTGACATGAAGAATCGACTCTGGCATCTTCATAAGGTAATTTGCTATGTCAGGTGTCAAGTTAACTACTGGAAAAATCATATCTGATTTCTGTATAATATAGCATGGTTCCTTGAAGAGTACCAGATAAGTGTGTCATACCGCCCTCCTGCAATTTAACATAGAACTATTTTAAATCAGATAAATTATTCTGCAAGTATATTGAAAAATCTGTTGACAATCTAGTTGAATTGCCATTTATCACATACTTGGCATATTAATTACACATATTATTTACTAGATATAAATTATAAATTTATGTCCTGAGATGTATCAAATGTCTTAAGACATAATGGACACGGTGCATCTAAAGAATTTAGCAACCTGTCAAATGGCAATAGTGAGACTCGGGCAAAAATATACATAGTAGATAATAATGTTGAACCATGAAGTCATGAATGGTCTCAGATCCTGCAAAACAGCAGAAATAATAAAATACAGATCAGTAACAAAACCTGGTATTTTAGAAAGGCTAACTTTAAGAAACCAAAACATTGATGAGGCCAACAACATTGGAATTTAAGACAGAATGCAGAGGAGGGATAGATTAATTTTATTCAAATGTACAGTTACTATCTGAGACTCCTATTCCTGACAAAAGCAGGGAACATGGTCAGGAAGGATTTCATTGGATCTGTAAGTTCCTTCCATGCATAAACAGCATATTTAAGGTGAGAAAAGAAACCCAGAATGATGGAAATATATTCTGTATGCTGAAGATTAGTCAGTGTAGAAAGATAAGAGTATGGAAAAGTTTTAATTTAGACTTTACATAGAAAATTAAAATGGATCGCAAAAAGGTTTTTCTACTTACAAAGATGAATGTGCTGTTACAGAATTGTTGTTGTTACACATTGTAGGCAAGTCTTTTGCTTCAATTTAGCTTAAAGACTGATAAGAAGTTAACGGCACAGTACCTAATGAAAATGATAGGAGAAAAGAAAATTATAACATTAGATTCCATGGTGCAAACAAAACTTTTATTGCTTACTAGGAAGAAAATTAGGGACCCTTAAACCTTTGATACTGAAGTAATTAATGCCTGGAACTCTGAATGGAAACTACCATTAATAAATACAAATATAAGCTTTTGTAAATACAGTTTTCTACATTCACCTAAATGCTTGTTTATAGCCTTCCAACTATTACAATGGAAATACTTTAAATTTCCAAATGGTGATGTTGATTAATAAAATATAATAATAATACAAAAGTAGCATGTGTTTATTTGATAGTGGGCACTACTTTTTGGTGGGAACTATTATATGTATACGCTATCTTATCCATTGTCACCTAAAGGCAGTATTGCTCCTTATTAGAGCATGTGATGACAATGTTGCACTATGTCCTTGCTTTAAAAAGCCTCATTTGGAAGCCCCTGCTGTGGATCCTAAAAATTCACACAGACTAGACATGTCCATAGAGAAGTGAGAAACCAAAGGTTTCTGAACTCAAAGTATGCCTGACTCTCAGGTGTTTCTGGAGCCTCAACAACTGGCAGCTAGAAGAGAACTTTGGGGATGCTTTGTACATCCTTCCTTCTTTCTATATATCCTTCTCTGAACATCCACTTCTGGTCATATTAGGGCCAGGATACTGGACTAGCAGAACTTGTGACTTGACACAACACTAACTTCCAGTGCTCTTATATATGTCATATGTACAGTATGTCATATGACATGTGTACACCTTGTCAAGAGGGTCAAATTTTTGTTGGTTTGTATTGCCAGTATTATCAAAGAGATAAGTTTTAGTGTGCCTACCTAGCCATCTTTCTTAATGTCATCTATTTTACAGCTGTATTAGACCTGAATACTCAGGGACTTTTTCCTTCTAGAAAATTCTGAACTTTTTTGGTGTTTTTTTTGTTGTGTGGGTATTTTTTTTCTCCTTTTAAAACTAGTTTCTTCAAAAAGCAGTTGGAGCAGAATCACTGCTGAAACTATATTTTCCCTTAAGAAACTGGCAGAGATTAAACAATCTTTTTTGTTTGAGTAGAGTCTGTGTCAGAAAGCTTTGTTTTACTATAAGGGGAAACTTTATTGAACATGTGGGTCTTGGCTGGTTTTTGAGTTTGAAAGAATGTTTCTGGAAGTGTAGTATTCTTTTCTTTAGTTCTTAAAAAGAGCCCAAAAGTGATCTTTTCATTATTTGAGTTGTAACTTTAGAAACATTTTCTATGAAAAAGCCCTCTCCAATACTCATACATATACATTTTACTGATAATTCCACATTTTTTCTATCAAAAACCTCTTTGAATGCTTTTGTAATGCTTTTAAGTGTTACTGATATGAGTGTTATTCAATGTCACACATTTTCAATAGTGAGCCTTAAGGTTGGTTCTTCAGTATGTATTGTCAGATAAACGTTAATCATTTCATGTTTCTAGCCCATGCTAAATGATAGTTTATATCTAAGTGGCAGCTGTGGCAAACGCATTGATACCTGTGATAATATATTTCAGAGGAATTAATATGCATTATTACTCTGCTTTCCAGTTCACCATGCTGTAACTTGTGCATGTAGCCATAACCTTAACTCCAATACAGACATAGACACTAAAATTTATACATTGTGAGTTGCTCACTGGACTCAAAAAGACTACTCACAGTAAAAAAACTGAAGGCTCCAATCCTGCAGCTACTTTTCCATATAGTTATAAATCTCCCAATGATAATTCCCGCATTGCAAACCAGATCTGTTGAAAAATGAGAATTCATCTCCACTTCAAAATTATAATCTGTCAAACAAATATTGAAAAATTAAAAGAAAAACTGATTGGCTAATAATAAATTTATCACCTGCTAAAAAGCCCATAATAAGAACACTTTTAATTTTGGGGAAAGCAGATATCTGTCTTAGACCTAAAGGAATAATTTTGTATTGCCTAATTAGCCTCATAGGATAATAGGCATACTGCTGATTAGAGAAAATTGTGTGTCTGACGTAAGGACAAGCAAGTCCTGCTGGAAAGAAAGATTGATTTTTGTTTGTTTTGGTGAAAAAATGGCTGAAAGAAAAAAAAAAGACACAAACAAAGCAACTATTTTGTGTGCAGACAGATTTTAGACCAGTACATTTCAGATTTTAAAATTTGATAGTAATTTTTTCAGTAAATTTCATAGTCTGTTTAGGCTGTTAAATTCAATTTCAGTGAATTATTATAAGAAAGAGTGAAGAACTACCTAGTAACTTCTATTAGCAGCAGAACAGGAAAGCATGGAATTGCTTCAGTCAGAGAAGTAGTAAGGGAGTGCAAAAATTAGCTAGAGAGAAATATTTCATCATTCCTTTTACCACTTAAAAACTAAAGAAAACAACTTTTTTATAAATTTCAAAAGTGACATAGGTTTAAGAGGAAATGCTTCAAGTCAGTGAGTATAGAAATATGTCCCTGACTTTCTAACCCTTCTTGCTTTGCTGCTGCTAAACCCACTTACTGTGAACTCCAGAGCTGATATTCTAGGCTGAGATGTAATAGTGCAAGTGTTGGAAATGTAGAGAAAGTAGCAGTTTGATTTAACACAACAATGAAAGTGAGGCATCCAACAATACATTTGCCCTCTATCAGTAAGAGTTCAATCAGAAGACGGTTAAAGACTAATTTTTAAAATACATGTATGGATACAATAATTCTGGTGAAGCCAGTAAGAACATATTACAATATGTTACAGAATACTGGCTTTTGGATTCATGTACAGATATTACATTGGATATTACATTATTGGATAGTCACAGAATGGACAGATGGGGCAGGGTGCGTGTGTCCGTGCATATACACGCCACTCGTGAGAGAGGTAACAACATGTTTATTGAACAAGTGACAAGGGTAAATGGAACAGTTGTTAACAGGAATATAAACTATAGGAAGGCTTACCCATTGAGTCACGAGGTTCAGAAAGGACCCCCTTGCTTTCTAAACTCTCCTCGAAGAGGAGTCTAGGTGCAGCTTGATCCTGTACTAGGGCCAGACCTGGTCAGTGGTTTCTGACTAAAGGGATATATCAACACAATAAATTCTTTGTGCAGGTTGAGATGGCACCAGAGCTGGCTTATGAGAACAAATAAGCAGTACTACTACTAGAGTGATCTAAATTACCTAAAAGCTTTTAGGTTTTGGGAAGGGAAGAGGATTCCATAGTGTGGATTCACTCACCAGTTAAAGTGAGCGCTCTCAACCCTGGGGAGTTTTCTCAATAAGTATCCCTAGCCAAGGGCAGGACCTCATGCCACAGACCCACTGCTCCAAGGAGGGCTCAAAATGGCCTCTGGTGGGGCTCCATTTATACCCTAGTCAGTTCAGGGCTCGTGGTCAGATATGGACATACTTGGCCCTTATATGTTAAGGTGATCTTGGTTTATGTGGCTTCAGTCATGTGTCACCCTGTACCATGTTGCTGGGCCAGTTTCTTCAGGGCAGAATGCACCTGCCACATGGATATTGCATTAATTGGCTATTGAATTCATGTATAGATTTGAAATTGCTAAGAGAATTATATAAGTCTACATGTTACATCTTCATTTCTTCTGTAAATATTTTTTATTATCAACAACAAAAACAATTGTAACAGAGGACAAGTGGTCTCAGTTACATTTAGATCCAGTCTTTGAGAAAAATGAATTTTTAAATCAACCATATTTACGATAGAGCGGTGTAATAATACTGTATCCAATTGGTGTCTCACTAATTCTTATTAAATTAGTTCCATTCAGAATGTCCAATTTACAGCATTCACAATTTTTCATCTCACATCTTGCTCAGCAGATATTTATGAATTTTCTTCTAGTTCCAAGTTACTTTTATAAACACTAAAAATAAAATGAAAACCCCTCATGATTATTTTAGTCTTGTTCTACTTAAAAATTATTTTATTGCAAAATCATTAAATTGGATAGTTCCTTTTCTCTTTTCATGTATGACCATCACTGATACTAGCAAGTTCACAAGCAATGCATTGCCATTGCAATCTTTACCATTGCCATTTGTTATTTAACATTATTTTGTGGTTTTTTACAACACAGAAATTGAATTTATTTATAGATCTTAAACAGCTTGAAGAGGTCTTTCATTCTGATACATGTGGATTTGAAAACTAGTGGAAATTTTTCTTAGTGAACAACAGTCAGAAGCTCACTGAAGAAACTGGCTGCTAAAAATGCAGCCTTTCTTACTCAAACCTTGCAAAGAAATCAGGGAACCAAGGAGCTGTAGAATTCCAGTATGGTGACCCTTTCAGTAGTATACACCTCTATTGTGATTTAAAGTCAGACATGAAGGTTACAGCAGTCCTCAGTTTTCTCTAACTTGATTACAGGCTAGAGCAAACATATGCTCCTGTGACTGGACTACACACAGTAGAAAATCTCCAGATCCTGGGATTGTGTCTACCCAAAGTTATGTCCACAGTCCTCTGGCTTCTGTATCTATAGACCTTGCATTCCCAGAGAAGGATCTTCTGCAGGGATTGGCCAAGTCAGTGTTGATTTCTTTTTACCAATTCTCTGGAACCATGGGATGATACAAGAAGAAAGTCTGGGACTCATGATCTGTATGCACTGTGGTAACTCTACTATAAACATGTATAATAAGCTTCATTAGTTTGAAATGCTAAAGTTAGTTTTCAGAGAACATTATATTTAGCAGACTGCCATCTGGCCATTTGTCAGAAAACTTAGGCTACAGAAGCAAAAGCAGATGCACAGCAACTTCTCCCATTGCCCATACTTGCTGGCCCTTTCTCACCTTGCAGGTTTTCCACAGTGATTGCAGCAGTACAGATCCCAGTCCCCTCTCTCTGTGCCCAGTAACACAGTAACTTCCTGATAGTGTTTTGCACTGTTGTCTGAGCATTTCTTTCAGTAATGTTCCAGACTACAAGAATGATGGAGCACGAGAGGAGCTAGCAGGTTCAGAACACAGCATTGTCATGTCAAACTTCCCTTTCATACAACTTGCATCTTTTTAGTTACATGCTGATATGTTGAGATGTACTAGACTGAAGTTGGAAAAAGCAAACTTACAATTATAAGGATAACATTTTATAATTTTACAAAACAGAATTCTATATATAAAAATATATTTCTGTATAAGATATAATACTATAAAATATGTAAGTAGAACTATATGGAGCAAGGAGTTCTTCTAGATACATTTCAACTGAAATACACAAAAACACCTCTAGTTAATTTTCTATTAAAGTCATGTTAGTTTAAAGAAAGGATGCATTATTTTCATTAGTGCTTGCAAGGAGCATTTCATGAAGGAGTCTTTTTTATGTTCTGTTGAATGCTGTTCGTTACCTTCAAGTCAATCAAGTGACTGATTGTCAAAATTGATTGTGTCAAACAAGACAGATGGGTGGAAGTTTTTTATTTATTTCTGGCCTAGCACATGGCAAGTGTGGGAATCTAACTTACTTGTTTCATTGTTCCAGAGAGTTACAGAATGGATGAGTCTTTAAAATGAGGAAAACAGAGCAGGAAGAGTTAAAGAGGAGAAAAAGCTCTTTTCTCATCACTGAAAACAACTGTCATTATATGAGCTACATAATGAAAACCTCTTTGTGATTTTCTTATTATTACAGACAAAAGACACAACGATTCTGTCTGCATAACCAGCCTTTTAGAGACAGACTTTGTAGACAGTATGCAGACAGCTTTAAAAAAAGCTTGGAGTCTATCACAGTATCCTCTGAGCTTGCCAATAATGCTAAGCGTATATGTTGATGATGGCAGTACAAAAAACAGCTGGTCCTCTGTTGCATAACATGTTTTGAAATGATCATCATGTGATGTATATTGTTGTAGCTGGATAGTTGCAAGGTGTGAGCTGGAACTTAAAATGTTGTAATTGTTGGGGCCTTTGCTGGTCCTGAATCTGATCTGTAGAATTTCTCATGTTCCTCACGTTTGCCTGTAGCAGTTTGTCTAATAAATTACATTCTCTATATGAATATTTGTTTTTTAAATTGATTACAAATACACAAGTAATCATAAAAGTCTCAGGTAAATGCCAGGACAGGCATTCCAAGAGAGGTGAACTTCTCAATGGTAGACTGAGAACAATATTTTCTATTGGTCATGCTACAACTTCATCAAGATGGGAGAACAATCCTACTAGAAGATAAAATAATTATGTAATTGGGTTGTTGGGACCTGGAGGATGTGAATTTGATCCCATGGGTCTAAGAAGGAAAATAAATTTGAAATGTTTCATGGCAGAGCAATTTGTGAAAATTTCAGACTGAAACCTGTTCTATATTGTTATGTAAGAGCTGTACATATTAATGCTCAAAACACAAATTCTAAAAATTGGCAAGCAAGTAGGTGGAGCAGTTTCCCAACACAGATGTCTACATAACCAACAGTAATTTTTATTCATGCAGAGTTTCTTTTTGTCTAAGTCTCTGTTCACTTGCTACTTGTTCTGAAAACCTTTCTGAGACTTATATTTAGGGATAACTAAAAGAAGGATGTTTTATCACCTTTTTTAAGGGAGTGCAGGTTCTTTACAACATATATGTTTTGTACTATAATCCAATAATGAACAATTGAGAGCACTGACATACAGCAATCTACCTTATTCGTATAGTTGCATAGGTTTTATCAGGATTTATCACACAGCTGTTTCTGAAGCAAAATGATAGTGGTTTGAAATACAGTTTTCCTCCAGATTGGACAGAAGATTTAACAATGTAAATGTAATTACATGACCAAAAGCATTATCACACACTATAAGGATACAGTCGTCATCTGTGACAGTTACCATCATTCATCAAGTATTCATTTATATCCTAGTGAACAACTTTACTCTCTTGAGCATTTATGTACAGTAACTTAATAAGTACTTATTTTCTAAGGGTTCACATTGTGCTAATCATCCACCATTCAGTAGACACCCTTAGTATTCAATCATGTTAATTCCTACTCCCTCACTGTATTTTTCTGTTAAACTGATATAAAGTTGATATCCTCCCTGTATGCTAATACATCTCCTTCTTCTTGAAATCTTTTAACTTGTGTAATGCCTCCCCCCCACCCTCAGTTTGAAGATAATTCGTTACTTTCTGACTTTAAATAACTAAGAACTGTAACAAGCTTATAGACTTTACCTCAGAGGTCTGATTCGTTTCCCCTTTTATCCTTCTCCCTTTTATTTTTATTAATGGCCTTTTCAAAAATATGGTAATCTCTCCAGAAGGATATTTTGGCCTTATAATCCTTTCTATACTCACGTTCTTTTCGTAACTAGTGGACTAGTTCAGGTAAAAGAAGTTTTTGTATTGCTAAAAAGGAAAATAAAAATATTAATTTCAAAATCCTTACTATATACATTTAGCTTTACCAAAACACATGCATTTAACCTGTTTAAGAAGTCCTTTGGCTTGCCTATGTTTTTATATTTACTAACTGCATAATTTATTGTCCTTAGAACTTAACTACATCCTCCCTCTGTCAATTTTCATTAGCTGGGCAAATATGAGCAGTGATACTCCAGTACAGCCCAAACATTTAGGGACATGACATCACACTTTACTTCAGAGGGTGGGATTATTGGTAGTAATTCCTAATTTACTATACATCTTGTATATATTCCTGTCTGTACAGTTCTACTCACTATTCCTCCCACATTTGGAACAGAAATAGAACATATAAAATGGATTGTGTAACAAGTACACCAGAGGTCTGCTCGAACCATGTTTCCCCTAACACAGGAATAAAAGGAAAATTTCTATGACCTTCTGGAAATAGGAGGTTGTAATTTTTAAAACTGTTGTCTGTAACCATGCTCTTTATAAAATTCAGATAAAATGAGTGTCTACTAACAGTTGCTACTGTTCAGTTTGTTTCTGTCTAGTATCACTAAAATTATTACAAAATGCTTCAAGTTTATTTAATCATTAATTGAAAAGTAAAGTTTTATTTTTAAAATCAAAGCATGCCCTACAGTTTTCATGCAAATTGCTTATTTTTTAGTTATTATATTTCTCATTGAATTTCTGCAAATGTAGACATTTTACTAGTGTCAACACCACCCTGACAGACATTGACTGCTATAACTTAATAGATAAACTGACTTTTAATTCCTTCTCTAGATTCAGGTCTGAAACTTCACATGAGAGTTTTGTTTCAGCAATGAAAACAATATCAAGGGAGTGTATGTGCATACTTTGCCTCATAGTGATAAGATGAACTAGCGTATGTTATTATTCATTCAGATTTTATTCTTCTGTTCTGTCTTGCACATTTCTCTCTATTTACTCTAAAGACCACTGGAAAGCTTGCTAGTTATTTTATGTGGCAAGGGTCACAATAGAAAGTAGTTCCCAAATACATGATCAAGGCTCTGTTGATCAGAAATCTCCTCTGAGCTCATTAGTTTATTACACAAATGGGAAAGATAATAGGCTGTAGTCTCTCAGCTGTGCTGAGAGGAAGTAAAATAAGTTCTCACTTTTCATCGCTACCCAATGACACCAAATAGTTTCACATAGTCTCCTCATTAGAAGAATAATTCAGCACATTAATTGTATTTCAAAATATAAAATTAGCTTACAGCCAGAGTGCTTAATATACTCAGAGTTCATATTAAAATATACAGTCTTTTTTATACTGTTACTGCTCTTTTCTGTAACATGGATTAATGTGTCATGAGTCAACAGTCATCATGATATTCACGGAAAGAAAATGTGTTTATATCCATTCTGTCTTTCTTTCCAACCCATTTATTACACATCCGAGCCTGAAGATGTTTTTAATTAGTTGATAAGAATAGCAAATAATAAACGTCATGGACATTTTATTACAGTGTGTATGAGTATTAATTGTTACCAATTCATCAACCCTAAAGCACATTAGTTCTGGAAAGATTTATTTTATCTGTTCTATACTTATGAATACAATATCATCTTCAAAGTATTAGTAAACAAAAGTGCCTTTTCAATATAAATTTTAGTACGGGTATTCTCCTATCTCAAGCTGGCCTTAAATGCCCTCATAGGAAATATTTTGTTCATTAGTAATTGAGTTAAATTGATATCCATGTGATTTATCTTGCTCTTGACCTTTTTAGTCACTGTACTGGTAATTCTTTGGACTCCTGTCTGTATTTCACCTGAGATCCCATTAGTTAACAATTTCATCCTCATCTGGTTCATTTACCAGTGCTATAGATACTAGTTTGTGCACAGTTTGTGATGAAAATCTAGACATTTTCCTGAAAAGTGACTCTCAGTGATATTTACAAAAGGTATTAGAAATAGGTGTAAGCTCACAGTGGGACTTTAACACTGACTGCAATGGGTTAATGAATATGCTAATTCAAGAGAAATAGATTGTTATAGTAAAGAACAATGCTGAAGGAAATGTTTTCTTTTAACTTGCCTCTTTCAATATGCAAGGGAGTTTTGTATATAGCAGAAACCTTTTATAAAGTATAATCCACATCACCTTGTGTCCCTCTTGATGGCACTTCAGAGGACCAGTTCAACAGGGGCAATAAAATCCTCCAACTCTTATTCATGACATGCCAAGAGAAAGGAGGGACTGTTTGCAGGCTTCATACACACATGGCATGTTACAAGGTAATTTTCCAGGAAAAAAGTCAGTCTCCTCATTTTTTAGAGTTCCTAATTCTTCTGTGGCATATGTTCCTGTGCAACATCTGTGGAGTGCCAAGGTCAATTACTCTCTATAACGATGAGTTCTAGGAACTGTCCTTAGATAATAAAGAAAAAACACTCAATTATATGCTACTAGAAGTTGTAGAGATTATACAATTAATAATAATATTGCAAAGCACGACAAAAAAGTTAAACAACAGATCTGTTAAAATAAACAGCCTAAACCAATCTCTCTTGGATGCACTGGCACTTTAGTTTCACCCCGTTACCTCTCTGGTGAACCCAATAACTACTGTGAAGAAACTTGTCTTTATTTTTTGTTTTCCTGGGAAGAAGCATTTCTCAGCTTATCAGCTGTCATAGGCTTCTGACAGGATATTCTCTATCAAATGAGAACACAATACTTTTCAGCAGTAGATTAGAAAGCATGTGAACTTGCAACCTGGTATGTAAAATAGCAATTAACCCCTTTCTACAAAGCTACAAGAAGAGCACCAGTCCTGGGAGTGCAATAAGATTGAAATAACTAGCGCACAGAGACCAACACCCTAAGGCTGACTGAACAAAATTTGAAGAAAAATTTTGAAAATAGAAAAGATGTTGTCTGTTTTACAGAATCAAGGGTGATCTTTCAAAATATATAAAAGTATAAGGGAAAAACAATGTCCTTGCAAATGGTGATTATAAAACATGGGGTGAGCTGAAAGGATAAGGGCTATGACCTACAGCTCTAATGAGGTGGAACACAGCAATCATCCCAAATGTTCTACTTCCCTAAGTAGTCTACGTGGAACACACAGGAGCCACACTGTACTTCAATTTGTTTGTGATCTGGATAGGGACTGGGATCTTGTAGAAGTGTCATGTTTATCCCTGTCTATAAGTCTAGATGCAACCAGAAATACTTGCTCTGGACTTAGAGTGAAGCCTTACCGAACAACAATGAGTTGGCACTTGCAAAAAGCAGGCTGTACATCAAGCAAGCTACACATCTAGAGAGGCAAGGAGTGAGAAGATTGCTCTAGATTTGTGTAGGCCTGAAATCTATGCCTGGCAGTAATTAAACACATCAGAAGCTCTGGACCACTACAGAACTGGGTGACAATCTGTCTAGAAAATATTTAATTGCAGCAGTGGCTGTACTTGGCAGAGAAGTAGTTGAGATTTTCTTACCACTGAGACCGACATTTCCATGCTCCTAATTGTGTGAGGAATGTTACCCTGACCCAAAATGTTCTGGTTTTGCTGATAGTTTAATTTACTTTTTTTTTTCCTAAAATGTCCAAACGAGTTGTTGCTTGTGCAATTGCTGATGTAAATTTTCAGAATGATGGTGTGTGGGACATTTTGGGCCTTGGGGCTTTACAGAAAAGAAAGAACAGGGGAGCCAACTTAAAACATTATTTTATTTGCACTCCAGAGGATGCTGAATAACAGTCTCTAAACAGACAGATTGATGGTTGTTTTTTAACTCATAAACATTTAGGTGCACTTATACAAAACTCAGCTCCTAAGTATAACTTTATTTTTCCTTGTAGTGTTTTTCAAACCCTCCACACTGTGCACAGGCAGAACTCCAGAGCAGAAGCTTTGTCACCCCAGCCTAGATTATGCTGCATTCCTCCCAGATGGCTTCTCAGCTCAGTTTTTGTAATGACAAAGGCTTTTTGACTTCTAACCAGGTCTTTACAGTACTTCTTCAAGGCACAGGAAGAGTTAGCAACACAAATATTTGCTGTCCTGTTATATGAAGAACATCACAGTATTTTCCCATAAGGCAGTATTTCTTTCACAATAGGTAATTGTCTTCAAGTTTATTCATGAAAGAGCTGGGTTACTGCCTGACAAAGCAGTACTGTTTTATTGAATAAGCATGGTGTTTCAAAAATAACTTTCAGACATTCGCTGAAATAGCTTCATTAGAAATATAACCAATCCCTTTTTGATAGCGTTAGTTTTAGCTGCTTACACAGCTGCTGCTAAGGCTACATCTATGTTTGAAATACCTTTATAACAATACAGTTTCAAAATGTTTGCAGTCTTATGATCTTCCTTGGGTGAATGGTACTTGCAAACCAATTCTATGTCTCAGTCCTCCTCCTTGTCTCTGAAAGTCATGTAGTTTTCAATTGCATAAGGCTGGGAGCAGGAAGCTCTGATAATTCCTTGTCCCTGTTTACTTTAGCAGTGCAAGTTGAAACTCTCCGGAAGCTATTCTCACTGTGGCACTGTGACACAACTGAACTATACAGAGTAATACAAGGTTATCATGGGTCCTTCCTTCTCTAATCTCATTCATGCACCATTATAAGGGTAGGTCACAGTTTTTCTATTTACACCCTATACTCAGTTCTGGAGAACACCTGACCATAATTTGTCACAAATGAAAGTGTTGTAAGCCCACTGAATGTGTTCATAAGCTTCTCTATCACTACATATCAGTCTTAGCACGGGCTTGTGTTCCAGTTAGCAATTCCCCTGGTGAGCTATACTAAAAATTATTCTTCTAAGAAAATACTTTCTTCTGAGTAATTCTAAGTAATATACAACATGTCTAGTAACTAATGTTACAAGACATAAGTATCTTTGCACATAGCTATTTGGATTAAAAGGTATTTCAAAGTCATCAGCACCAGTGTCCTGTAAATGCTCTTTTATATTTGAATCAAAAAATAGGTTAGAACAATGAACAGCTTTCTTAAGACATTCATGATCCTTCTAATTTGTGCACAGGGCATTTAATGACTCTCACATATCTTCCTTTGTGTTAACAGCATATAAGTTCAATTATACTAATGTATTAAGATGTTTTTAACTAGATTTTATATACAGTGCTTATAATGAAAATCCATCACAGATCACAAAAGAGAGAACAGGAATGTCTCAAAGTGCATTACCTCATCTGCGTAACTGTAAATAGGTTACATATTAACAAGGTTATTGAAGGCTGGGGTAATGATTTCACATACTAAACAGAAATGCCTTGTGTACACTGCTATCCCGTTCTTGTTAGTTATGTCATGAACTATATAAATGTAATCTAAGGTGGGTGAAGTTTCTGTAGCTTAAAAGACTTACTATTGAGAAAAGAAAAACAAATAGAATCTCTAGTTTGACTAATTCTTTTGCAAAAAGGTCATCCTATTGAGTACAGAAGCTCACAAAGTGCCTTAGCCTCAATACATAAAAAGTACAAGGAATTGGATATGAATTCCTCTATGCAAAGTGACTAGTAATCACTTACAAATCTTGTCAGTGAAAAAGTATTCACACTTTTGATTTTTTAGAGAGAAGTGGTATAATTTATTAGACCAGCTGGTACAGTTGGAAAAAAAGGAACTAACTCTTAGCAGAGGTCTGAAGTAGACACAAACAATACAAACCAAAATACATTTCAGTAGTGTTTGGTTAAGTAACCAGACAATTTTAGAAAAAGGATAGTTATTGGGAGAGAATAGTAGCAAGAGGAGTGGTGATAAACTCCTTAGCCTTGTGAGAAAAACACAGAAACAGGCAGTTAGTCATTCTGAGACCAAAGCATTGTATGGCTTTTTTCCTCAAAAATCTATTTCCCCATCATTCTATTAAATATATTATCTCCCTCTGGAAACTTACGTCACTTATATCACTAGACCTTTACAGCTTCAACACTACACTTCTGATTGATGGCTTAGTGCCCAGAAGATGCATTTGTCACTTGCTTTTTGGCAGATATTAAAAACCAGTAAAGCTGTAGAAATAGCTTTCTGAAGGTGGGCACCAGATAAAACCTAATATAAATCAGAGCTCAGAACCTGAGATATTCCAAAGCTTTGCAATCTTCTACCAGAGTAATCCTACTCTTCTTTAGCTTCTGGGAAAATAAAACATGCCTAGATATAAAACAGGGAGTACTAACTATCCCAGAACAAAATATGTTAACCAGTGGTTTTCACATACATTGTATGAATATATAAAATTAGGCCCTAAAGAATTGAGTCAGTGAAGGAATTCTTTGCCCAGATTGGGACTGAAATAGAAAACCGATACATAAATCTAAAACTGAGATCCTAAATCCTTTTGTTTATATTGCTCAACCCTGAAATTAATTATTTTCAATCACATTATTAGTCATGGTTCTTACCAAGAAAGCAGGGCTTTTTTGTTTTGAACTCCCTTCTGCTAGAATGAGAGCTGAACCTGGTTCTTGCATTTTGAGATGAGTGTTCCAGTCAGGAGGCCGTTGCGTAAAATAGAGTACCACTACTGTAGGTTTTATGTTTCTACCTTCAGGATAAGTTTCCTACCTGTAGTTTTCTCTCAGACAATGTAATCTACTAAAACCTTACAAGAAGACAGCATTTTAGACACATTCCTGTCCTTCAGGTTTCTTTTATGCTTTGATCTAAGCCATTGCTAATTAGTGCTATGAAATCGTGCCCTCTTATTCCCCCCTTAAAAATTGCCTTTCACTGGTACAATTTTCTGTTCATCTGAAGACCTACAGAAGATTACCAGTCTAAGAAAAGTAGACTGCTTTATTCTTTCAGTACATATTTTAAAATAGAGCTTCTGTAATAAAGGTTAAAGGGATTTTTTAAGTCTTTGGAGATATTAATTGCAGACTTGATGCTTTGCTTATTCAAGTCAGGGAGTTCTTATTGATTTTGGTACAGCCCAAGAGCAATATGCTAACTATCTCATCAGCAGTATTGGTATAGATTTTGAATATAATGTTAGAAGCAGAGAAAAAAGAATGATTCACTAATGTGAGAGTTTTAGGTTATTTTGCTATTAATTAGGCTTCCATTTTTCCTGTGGAATATTATACCAAAAATCTATGCATGGGCTCAGAAATATAACTATGCTAAAAAATTTCAGAACCAGGTGGGATCTTACAATGTTTTGCTAGATGCAGTATGACAAGCCGTAGAAGTTTATCAGTGTATTGTGCCAACAGCACATTATTCAAAAGGTGTCCAGCTTTGACTTCCTGACAATCTCCCCATCTATTAATGATTGATTCTAAAGGCAATACATATTTCCCAGAAGTAAGCAAGCATACCACAACAGGAACAACAAAAACACATTAAATATTTAGGATTCTTATTTTCTCTTACTGTACCCATATACTTCATTACGAATATCAACCTCTCTATTTAAACTTTCAAAAATCTTCAGATTTTTAGTCATGAAGCAGCTGAGCTCTACAGAAACCAGATGAATACTGGAATTCCTTTCAGATGGTGTTGATTCTGTAGATTATTCCAGACTAGTGATATCTGATACAGTCAATCAGTCAGGCTGCTTGAGCAATCTGCTCCACTCCATTGCTGCCATATTTTGTCTGTTCCACTGTTATCACTGAAGACATTTGTCTTCTCAGTGCAGCCCAAATTTATAATGACTATCATGATTAATTTTAAAAATACCACATTTTGCACAGTTTGAGTACGTATGCCAGTCCTGAATATTTAATAATGTAAAAGACAGCATCAAATTGAAGGGTTTATGAAAAGCTATAAGCAAATTTTACTTCAGCCATTTTCCATGCAGATTCGTACAACAAACTTCAAACTATATACAAGCATATATGGAAATTTGTAAATAGAAAACATTTAGTAAACACAACAAAAAAAGTCTTTTTGCAGAATTCGCAATATTCCTAGACATTTTTATACTGTGGTCAAATTCAGAATAAGAGATATATTTAAGGTCTTTACCTAACATACATTGCAGAATGGAATTTAATTTTTCTTACATCCTGTCTCTATGATAGTACTGAGCTTTTTATTACAAAGTTGATGAATGAGTAGCTAGGAAATGAAGATTAGAATTCTGATGAGTAACCTAGTTCAGTAAGAAACTTTTTACTCTGAAGAAGTAAGAATGGTTGAATCAGGCTTTTCCAGGCTTTTCATGTCAAAACATCATGTCCCCCAAATACTTTGACTTAAATATCATTAAAAAAAGACCCTTTAATAACAAAGGCAATCTGATAACATAGAAGAGCAGGTAACGATGCACAGTTAAGTTCATAACCTTGTATTTCTATACCAATCTCATGCAGCTTAAAGAATAAAATCAATGAGAATGCAGTAACCTTTTCATGTGATTTCAAAAAATAACTTCTATCCATACATCCATCACAAAAGAGCTGTGTAGTCTGAACAGCAATGTTTGCCTTTTTTTTTTTTTTTTTTTTTTTTTAATCAGTGGAATGATTAACTATCCTGGGCTGCATCAAAAGAAGCATGACCAGCATGTCAAGGGAAGTGAAGTGATTCTTCTCCTCTACTCTGCTCTCGAGAGACCTCACCTAGAGTACTGCATCCAGCTCTGGGGTCCCCAACATAAGAAGGGCATCAAGCTGTTACAGCAAGTCCAGAGGAGGGCCATGAAGGTGATCAGGGGGGTGGAGCACTTCTATGCTCCAGGCTGAGGGAGTTGGAGTTGTTCAGCCGGGAGAAGAGAAGGCTCTGGGGAGACCTTATTGCGGCCTTCAAGTACTTAAAGGGGGACTACAGGAAAGCTGGAGAGGGACTTTCTAAAAAGACATGTAGTGGTAGGATGAGGGGCAATGGCTTTAAATTGAAGGAGGGTAGATTTAGATTAGATCTTAGGAAGAAATTCTTCACTATGTGGGTGGTGAGGCACTGGAACAGGTTGCCCAGGGAAGTTGTGGATGCCCCCTCCCTGGAGGTGTTCAATGCCAAGTTGGACAGGGCTGTGGGCAACCTGGTCTAGTGGGAGGTGTCCTTGCCCATGGCAGAGGGGCTAGAATAGGTGATATTTAAAAACTCTTCCTACAAAAAACACTCTATGATTCTATGATTAGAGTAGATCATCATAAAAATCCAAAGCACAAATTAAAAAAACACAAAGATTTTCCCTTTCCAATTACTCCATATAAGTAACTACTTTAAGTTGAATCTTAGTTCATATATTAAGAATTAAAATATTAACATACATTTTAAAATACTAAAATTTAACACAAAGCATTCACTTACTGAATTTTTTGTTGTTCAATAATCATTAGACCTGCTTTTCTTAATAAATAATTAATAAATGAAATAAGATTTAATCCAGTCTTTTAAATGTATTACTGAATAGACTGAATGCTTTTCTAAAGCAAGATGTTATAACTGTTGATAGGAGAAAATTTACTTGTCAGTTCCAGTTTCCATAGATCTGACATCAATTCTATATGATAAATTCTGACATTATTAGCTGCAGCTTTTCTGATTAGGAATTACTATCTACTGTTTCCATAAATTGCACATCATTAACAGTGATAGGCAGGCATAAGGAGCTGCTCAGTTAAAGCACAGGTCTCACATACGTCTTGTGCTATAAGCCAGTAAAGCACTTAATTTGTAGGAAGCTATATGCCTTTCTATCTCTCTGACATCAAGAGTTTAAATGAATGATAATTCATAATTGCCAAATCCAAATTTTAGAAGAAATGCTAAAGTGAGGATAATTTAGAGATGCACAACACTATTAAAAAATAAAAAGACTTTTCGTAATACATGTCTGCAAACCTTCTTACTTCACCCATCCAAGAAATTCTGTTGTTGATGACCTTGGATCCAATAAATTGAGTATAATGGAACCAAGCCCTATATTTTGCATCAAACAAACTGTTTGCATTTATTTTAAAATGAAGCAGCCAAAGTTAATAAAGATGGTGTGCCATAACATATATCTGTCGAATTATCCTACTTGTTTGACATAGTTTATATTTGACTATTGCATGTCACAAACTTATAGTCCAAACTACCCAATTACAGCTCTTTTTGAGTAAGCATAATAAAACTTGATAAGTAAAAACCATCTCATCTCTACCCCTTTCCCTAGCACGTGGCACTGTGCAACTCATGGCAGAACTGGCATAATCACAGTCTTAAGTACCCTGCATGATTGCTCTATTGTCTAGAAGATTCCTCTGACAGCAGATGCAGTGTCCTCCTACAGCTCTTTTTCTGAAACAGGGATGATGTTGGTCTATGTATTTTCTGTAAAACTCAGTTCTGATACTGATATTATGGATGCTATCTAAACCCCTACCAAATGAAGCTCATGAGAGAATTTATGTGAAAAGTACTTAGTATAATGCAATTTGTAATACATATCAAAGACAAAATGGTTATCAAGCTGAAACAGATCTTTGGGATCTGAAAGACTTATGGATTAAAAAAGAAGCTTTAAGTTACTTAGAAGTTCTTAGAAGAACAGATAAAAGTTATGGGAATTGCATTATTGGATATTGCTGCCTAAATGAAGATTAAATATCACTTTGAATATTCAGTCTTCTGTTTGGAGTTTGTAACATTTTGCATTTACTTTCTCCTCACTGTTGTAAAGGGGTAAATAGCAAACGCTTCTCCCCTTGGATTGTTTCACCAGTGTAATTTACTGCTCTTGTGTCTTAATTAGAACTGAAATATAATTTCTTTACAGCTACTTTTGTAAGACTGCCTCTACAATGATAAAGTTAAGATATGAACATAATGTTCATTCCTACCGTACTACATTATATTGGCTTAATTTTAGAATTGTATTTTTGAACTGTATTTTTTTTTAATAACTAAACAACTCTGGAACCTGGAAGGAAACTTCTGTTCTTGTACCATTAAAGCCATGAACTCTATCAGTGATTTGTAGGGGCAAACAAACCAGTATGATCATAGCTCTTATTCATGGTTCTTTAATTTCCTCTTTTCTGTCTCTTACTGCTTCTGGTTAGAAATGGGATCAGTGGCTTTGTACCTTAATTTCTAAAATTGTCCATGTAATAAACATGTAAGTACATGTGTTTCTTACTTCTCATTTTACAAAATGAAAATATGTTATACATAAAAATACAAAAAAATCACTACAATTTTAATTAATTGTCAGAGCTTAATAAAATAATAGTAGTTTATGGTCCTGAAAAGGTAAAGTGTGGATGAGAACTAGCAGAATTGAAATTTACCCAACAGGTATACCTAGTTATAAACATATTTAAATTTTGCATCCAATTCATAAATTTGGGGAGTTTTATGTATGATGAAATAAAACTGGTTTTGCCATCAAAAGTCACATAATGGCTTTATACCTCTGAGTAAAATTTAGTTAATTTACAAAAATTTGCATTAATATAAACATTTTCTCTATGGACTTAAATAAATGTTTTATGTTTTTTCTTTGTTGACATGTCTCTAAGATACATAAAATTATCCTGAAAAATATTTTATGAAGTTTATATGTTGCATTCTCTTTCTGACTTTTGTCTAAAGCTTGATCAGAATAGTACAACATTCTGCACCGTCAGCCAATTTTCTACTTTACAAGTTGAGTTTTTTTATTGAGTTATGGTTGTTGAGGACCCAAGTACATTGTAATAAATGTTCAAAGTAGCTTCTTGTCAGGAAATGAATGTGTGCAGTCATTGGTATCTCTGGACATTACTTCTTTATAAAAAGCAATTTACTTAAATTACTTTTCTCACTACTTTGGTTAATATTGCAAAATCACAAGCAAGTAAAGAGAAACCTTTTAACTCTGCTTTGCAGTAAGTAGTATTACATTTGTTCATTTAGGATCTAGAGTAATTGATTAACCCATGTAAAAGCTAACCAGATTAACTGTGACAAAAAGAAGAGTTGGCCAATTACAGTTTTTCACATTCTTCAAAGATCTTACCTAAAATGTAAATGGAGTTGGATGTGATAATGGATCATTATAATACCATAGCAAATAAGTTACAGATGATATATTGTTATGCCCTGCTCTAGCAAAGACGTATCAGTTTAACATTCACCATTTCCACACAGGCATTACTTCAGGAAAAAAAATCATTGTTCTTTTCAAATAGATATTAGAATTAATTTAAACATAATTCTCACTTCTCGAAGAAAAGTGAAAGAACTTGTTGGATTTATGTGAAGGATTTTATCAGTCACTAAGCATTCTGCAAAGAGTACTGTCTGAATCAATGATAATTCAAAGCTTCTCAGAATAGCAGGCTAGTGTTTTTCATGTAAACAACTTTTACTTTCTCTCTTCAAAACAAAACACTCTGTTTTACTGTAAAGACAACTTTGCATTTGAAGACTTAAGCTAATTGCATTTTAACAATTGAATGTAAATGACTAAAACTGAAAGAAAACCTTTTAGCAATATCTGAAGAAATACCTCAATGACTGGTTTCACAATGTTTTATTCTAGTATAGCAAGACAATGAAACATCAGGTTTATTACAGATTTCTGCGTATAGAGTCCCCACAAGAGTTAGGATGAAAATAGATCTTCTCCCTCTATAATTCAAAAGTCTGCACAAAAACTTACCTCAGTCACAAGAAGCTCTACAGCTGAACACAGGAAAAACAGCAGTGTGAATAAGAAAATATTTTTCTTATAGCTGACCTTATATAAATACCTTATTATTGATTAGAAGTATTCTGACTGGAAATCTTATGTCATGCAAAACATTTCCCATTTTCCTAAGAGTTCAGTACATAAGGAATGAAAAAATTCAGAAGGTTAAGATCATGATGCAGCTGGATTTCTCTGAAGACACCATGAAAACATTTCATTCACTAACTGAAGAATTTAATGATTTCCTATTACATGGTCAAATCGTTATCCAGACATGGGACATCGTTATCCAGAAAAGGTCACAGATAACTTTTCTGACTTGTAAAACATGAAAATGCAGTGATGGCTGGGAACCCAATTTTCCTGCTATAATTTTTGAATAATGCATGCTAAAAGTTATTTGTTTTGCAAGCCACAATAGCTGCTTTCAGTGGAGTATAACAGAACTGATCTTAACTATACAACCTAGCATGAACACTGAAAATGCAGGTATTTACTTGACTCTGGAGAGTGATAAACTGACAATTATAAGTTAATTATCTCATATCAAGCTGTGCGTGACTTAAAATTATGCATATAGTGCACTAAATACCTTCAGAATTAGTCTAGATCTGACCTTAACTTGTAATGACATTCTGATTAATATACTGTGCTACAAACCTGTGCAACAGAATATTAATCCATATTCTGTTCAAATAATCTTTGAATTTCTTAATAGATCTTCTCAATGTGGAATCTTTCCAACTAACAGATCTATAAACTTACAGAGCTGAAACAACTGCTGTTAAAATAAGAATTTGAACAGCCGTGATTAATGCCATGGCCAGGAAGTGCAAGTCAGAAGAGATATATTAGTTAAACAAATATCACCATTTTTTGTGACAAAGCTAAACCTGTGGATGAGTCAGCAACATAGCTTAATTTTCAATTACTTTGGCTATTTATGCCTGCCATTGAAGACCCTTTTTATCTGTTTAGACGGCTAGCAAAGGTACAAGCTAACTTTTATGTACTTACACAACATTTTAGACCTTTGAAGACTGTAAGTATAATTGCATTATGTTATCCTCATTGATGAGGAATCACCTCATACAAGGTGAAAAGAAGCAGATTATGTAATGCTTGATGGAAAACTCACTGAAATCAGTAAGGTCTTTCCACTAATTACAATCAACTTGATTAATTTCTAAGACCTTGATTGTGTAACACCAGGCACGTTCTGTAGCTTATCATTTGCACTTGTCCATAACTTGTACAAATAAGAATTCTAACTTCTACTGTCTGTTTAGGTTGTTTAAGGTCAAAGGAAATGTAGATCATTGGTGCTGCAATGTGTCTGGTATCTTCTTATGGTTCTGGTCATAACAACAGAATTGTGTTCAGTTTTACCAAATTTCTTCAGTTCCATCAAAAACATAATCACTGTATGTACTTTCAGTAAGAAATAACTAAGGCAGAGCATCCTGTTTTCAGCTAAATAGGACTAATTTTCTATTTAGTGATTATATTTTTCAGCTAAGTCTCTTCTAAGTGGCTGAACTTGCTGAAACTAGCAGCATGGTTGGTTTGTTTTTTTTTCCCAGACAGTATGTACTGATAATCCCAAGGCCACTGTTTCATCATGGGTGCCGTGTCTACACCTACGGAGGGAGCAGACCCCAAACTGACCAACTAGGTATTCCATCCCACATATGTCATACTCTGTATAAAGCCAAGGGATCACGAGGGTCTTGACCCTTCCATCTTGGAGCCCGTCCATCTTGGACCCCTCTCTCTCAATCCTGCAATGGCTGAAGTCAGACCAGAACCCTGCTGGTTTGTCTGCCTCTGATCCTGATTCGTGTGTTCCTACATCCTGCTCCCACCTGCTGCTGAGTCCAGTCTGGGACTTTTCCAGTGCTGTGCTCTGCGGAGCCCCTGGTGATGTATACATCATTGGGGGAGAGTGGGGGTAGGATTTTATATTGGTTTTGTGTATATATTTGTACATATCTGTATATATGTCATTATTTTCCTATTACATTATTATCCTGTAGTACTAGTATTATTGATTAATTAAACCTGTTAGTTTTAATTTCCAACCCGTAAAGTCTCTCTCCCTTATTCTCTTTTCTCTTCCTTTCTGGGGAGGGGAGAGGGGTTAATAGAGAGTGTCTGTCCAGGATTTAGTGGCCAGCCCAGCCCTAAACCACGACACAGAGCATTTATACAGAAAAATTAAGACGTACAACTTGTATGTGATTATTTCCACAGTTCCAGTCATAGACTAATTGTTCTCAGAATACTTTATGTTGACTAATTCCTTGAAAAAGACCAGCATATCTAATGTTGAAAACGTCTCTGTAACAAATATATCAACAGTACTAAAAATACTGAGAATAAAAATGTAATTTGTGAGGATTGTCACAATAAATTCCTATTGGTTTTCACCTGAGGCCTCAAAGATATATGTGTTCATTCATTACTTTTTACTTCTCTGAGCACATGTATTTCAATTGTTTACTTAAATTACTTTATTTAATATCATGAAAACTCTTATGTAGCTATTTTTGCTTGTGACTGGAACAACTGAAGACATCCAGAGCTGTCTAAGAAGTTTCTAGCTAGGATTTTGGTTTCCATCTATATTTTACCAACTGTCAGCTGATTGTAGAGAATGTGTGCATCCTCCTAGTTTCTTTTAATGTAAAGTAGAATAGGTTGTTTTAAAGTTGTAATGATTTAAGGAATGCTACTTCATCCATCATAAGAACTGAAAAGGAACATTCTCTTATTATTAAAATGCACCTTAACACAGGATTAAAAAATCTCCTCCTGAAAGAGGAATTAACCAAATCTGATTAATCAAATCAAATACAATGAAAAATAACCATTTGAAGACATCCTTCTTCAGTTTAGACAGTACAACATAGGCATATTCCTAATACATGTAGCTAAATGTAAATAAGCATTCTCCAAACTATATTGTCCAGCTGTTGCTTTTTCTTTTTCCCTTCAGTTAATTAAATTTGCTTACAGGTATCACCTAAACAAAAGTTAGGTCATGTGGATACCAAATGCCTTCATTCTCTGCTGTCAAGACTTAGTATATTTCATATGATCTACAGAATTCTGGCTACAAAGTATAATGTATCATAGTAGTCATAAATAAAACAAGTTTTTCATAGTGTTTTTGTTTTATCACGTTCTTAATATTTAAACATTTTCTCCCGACTTGAAGAAAAAAAAAAAGTCATGTAGAAATTCTGATTTCTGCTTAGCTCTACTAAATTAACATTGTTCCAGGTGGGACTGGAAGATGTTTTTTTTCCTTGCAGATGTTTCATTCATCAGAATAGACTTAGATGAACTGCCTTACATACAACCATTTTGTTTATTCTGGGTTTTGGAAAAGAGTGAACAAATGAGCTTTAAAGTAATGTTTGCAATGCCTTGGGGAACAAATGAGTTTTCTGTTTCAAGAAACGTTATCTGCTTTACATATATTTCTTTTTTTGTTTGTTTGTTTTTCTCTGCAAAGCTTCTGTTTTCTGTATTTTCAAAGAATTGTTTGTGAATTCATCCATACAGCTACCACTCAAATCAAAGGAAGATTTATTTAAATTCTGAACAATGCTTTGCCAAATTAAAGGTATGAATTTTGAGAAGATTCTCTTTAAAATACACTTTCAGGCAGAAATGTTTATTACTTTGGCTGATGGCACTGAAAGTCAGAATTACAGATGAGATGGAAACTAACAACAGGCTGTTTTTTGAAGACAAAATACAAAAAGAAATTCTTTTTATTCAAGGAAAATACAGATAATCTGAAAAGGAGTTGTGCAGTATATAAATATTACGTACATATAAAATATGTTGCTTTCCTGTCCTACTCGGTGACATTGCTGACACTTATTTTTCCAGCTGGAACTCTAGAAATGCTGATTCCTTTGAAACTTATGAAGCTTGCTGTTTTTCCCATTTCTCTGTAACCCTCGGAGCAATAATCACTGTGTTTCAGAGGGGGAATAAGCTAATATGAAATTAGAGAACTCTCTTAGGAAATTATTTTGGTATAGAAACAAGATTCTTCATGCTGCTTCATTGGGCATATCTATATTAGAAAGACTTTTTCCCCACATAATTTCTCAATGTAGGCTTTTTTCTATGCATTCTTCATTCATGAAGTCTGATGACAGGTATTTAAATAGGGAAAGCATTTTTGAAAAAGCTTTCTTCTACAGACTGGAAATATGCCAGCAATAGTGTCAATTTAATTTAGATATTAAAGATATAAAGTGTAAACATGACCAACAAGCCAGTATGTTTTCTGAAGGAGCCTGACTAATAACAGATATGAAAGGGTCAGTAGTTATCTTGCAGAAAAAAGGTGAGCATGATTCCCATCCTTACTAGAGCAAAGATTCCAGGTATAGGTTCTATTTCCCAAAGCTTTTAGTGGACTTTGCCTGGCAGCAATGTTGATTAACCATATGAATTTCCCACTGGTTAGGCTGGACACCCTAGCTCTGATGGTCAGATTTCATGAGGCTGGGCCTTGTAGGTAAGATGCTGGTTTTAGAAGTATCATGTTTTCCACCTTTAGGGACAAGTGCTCTATGTAGAAGCTGTTTTTTCTGTCCTGTGTGGATAGTGCAGAAAGAGCACAAAGAAGTCCAGGGCAAGGCAGAAATAAATATGTTTTCTGCCTACAACTTTCGCCTGGGAGTTACTGCAATTGACTTCTTGCTTGGAGTGTTAGACCTGCACTCTCTAAGCATTTAACATTCCCTAAGTACTGCATTGTCAATGAATTCAGGGGCTATAGATTGTTTTATTCAGCCTGTATTCATTGACACTGAAACACTTTACTTTTGATTGCAACATGAATTACAATGTTTAGTTTATCTTAAGAATGGTCTTGTGAACTAAGCAGAGAAGTACTATTTTTTGTTTGGCAGATGGGAACTGAATTGGAGTATATGTGAAATACAGCTTTTCAAGGGTACTTAGGGGAATTCATCCACTACATATGTACTGAAGACCAGCCTAGGCTGCCACCTTGACCCATAGGCATCTTGGTCTCATGCAGCATTGAAACTTTTGCCAGTTGGTATTTGCAGAAATCACTGAATAGCAAGGCACATGCACTGGTACAGAAGTCTGTCAAGATGTCTCCTGCATAGCAATTAACAAAAAAATAGTGAAAATTCCTTCTCCAAATCAAGCAGAACTTGGCTTTGAATGTAAAACCCATATATCACAACCATTAGAGCTATTCAGGGAATAACACACTTCCTACAGTTTAGCAGTTATAGGAAGTTTGATTAGTTCTACATTTAAATGTCTGTGTTTTCACAGAAGACTGGAGGAAAGTTGCCAAAGCCTTTGTAAGATTTTTTGATCTTCTAAATTGCAAAAGTGCTGTGAAGCATACAAGACAAATTTACGTTACAAAAGGACCAGAACAAAACTATTGGGTTAATTTAATGCAAATGGTTTAGATTTCACTAATTAGATTCTGAATTTAGCCAAACACCAATTCACAAATCAATATCTTTCCTGTCTCTTTCAATTTCAGATACTGTTACAGTGAATATAGGCACTACGTTCATTGTGACAAGCAGAACCTAAGCTTCTCTGATCAGTTTGCAATTGGTAATGTTTTAAAAACATAAAATTATTAATTCCATTTGATTTCTTAAATGTAATATTGTGCCACTTGGGAAATAAAGCAATATGGTAACAAAGTAACGTATCTGAAGAACTGTGCATTCAGAAATAAAATTTATTACTTTAACTGATATGATTTAAAAGCAAAACAATTTGTATGCATGATAGGGTAAGTAGACCTTAGTTGCTTCAAACAACATATTGACATCTTATAATTTGTAGTTAAGTTCTAAAAGTAATACTGTTTCTAACACTTTCTCCAATACATTATTATTTCTGCAATGAAAGCAATTTTCATAATCTATTGCACCTTAGATATCTACCATGAGTTTATTTGATCTAGAAGAAGCTGCATTAATTTACAACTTGCAATCAGTACTCTGAAGTGCTGACTTTGAATGACATTTTCTTCAGCTCTTTTTGGAGATGACAGACATTGGCACTATTAGATGGGGCCTTAGTACTTTGCTTAAGAGTAAGTCTTAGGTCCATAGGTCATTTAGTAATTCTGCTGTTGCAAATTATTATATCTCTTGTATTAGATGACTTCCTTACTTGTCAGAAATTATTCTTGTCATTGGGCTAAGATGCAGTTTGGAATGAAAGTGATAATGTAACATATGGCCTTTGCTGTAGGATAGCAGACACATTCACTCACTCAGAGGCTATTAATCAGATCTTGATGCAGTGCCCCTAATCTCACTTCTGCCTTTTGTAGTAGAAAAAATATTCAACCAAGGTCTTTAAAGAAAGCTATGCTTTGTATTGTACATTTCAGGGCACCAGGCTATCCTGCAGTTTCTAATTTCAGCTTCTTTTTGAGGGCTAAGCATCATCTGGTGACCACAACAGTATATTACTAGAGCAAAAGTGACGATATCATGAGTGGCTTATTTGCTAATAACTGATTTAATATAATGGACATTTATAAAAAAAGGTTTGGTAGATATATTCTGCATATACAAAAGGAATCAACAATATGCAGCACTTATTTTCCTTCTGTCCTGTTATTTCTCTTTTTAGTTATTTGGTCAGTATAGTTCATTAAAGATCTGTCTCCGTTTAAGGGTCAGAGAGAGAG
>NW_010205260.1:0-11861 GCF_000695765.1 Mesitornis unicolor | reverse complement strand
AGATCCAGGGCCTCAAACCTATTACGGAGGTTTAAGAGAGACCTCTGCTTAATGTCAGCAACAGGTTTCCTTTTCTAACTTCTTAATGACTCCATAGAGACAGCCTCTGGCTCTCCCAGGTGCTGTGTAGTTCTTGCAGTGGGCATATTCTTAATCCCATATAAATGTGAAGTAATTTAATACCTTTTCTGCAAAAGAAGGGCCACCCAGGACTGTCTGATATCGTGATGGTGCTCACAAACACAGCAAGAAAGTGATAATTATTTATTTTGTGCCTTTTCACACCCTTCAGTAACTGCAGACAATCCAGCTGAGTGCCTATGCTCAAGGTGACTGGCTCTTGCTTTAAAGCTGGTCTTGCACATGGATTTGGCCTTTTCCTTTTTCACCATCAATACCTTCTTAGAAAACCTTAATTTCTCTTATGGGATGACTCTTCCCTTTCCAAGGGAGCAGTGCAAAGTGTAGATACAGCCCTTCACAGGATTTGAGGTGCTGCCCTCCTGGTCTGGGCACCATTGCCAGCCCCTTTTGCACCTAGCCCTGATACCTGCATGGGACATCCCTCCTCCTCCTTCTCACAAGACTACTCTTAGGCCTTGGTGCTCAGTAATTGTGCTGCTGACCCTGATCCTGAGCAATCTGAAATCAGGCCTGGTAAGGTAACAGGCCAGCCCCTCTGGGGATGAGATGTCCCCCCTAGCTCCAGCAGTGATCAAACTGTTGTGGATGGGCCTGGTCAGAGAGAGAGAGACAGCCTGTGTATGCAGAAGTGGAATTCAACTTATTTCACCTTCAGAAACTACCTTCTCTGTTGAATGTGACAATATAATTCAGAAGTTCCTCTAGACACTTGTGAACTGCTTTCACCCAGCTGGGGTCACTGTCCTCATGGGTCCAGCAGCACCAAAATTAACATTTTTTTTTTATATACCTCAGCTTGGAGGTTGGTGTAACACCTGGCTAAGCCCAAGCAGTCTCAGGGCCATGTAAGTAATCTTCAACTTCTGGGCAGACTGGACCATTTAACATTCACAGGAATAAAGTAAGTGTGAAACATATGTCATATCTCCCACACACACACGCGTGATGTGAATGCTCTGAGACTGTCAGGTCATTTACAGTGCTGCTTGATTTTTATTACCAAGTAGACACAAAATTATTCATGTGCACATCTTGATAGTCTCAAATTATTTTCAGCTGTTATAAAGTAATAAAAATTCTCACGCACCTGGCCATAATGGTGCTGCAATTCTTATATATCCCATTTGCCTTTCTCCCATCATTTCCTTTAAGAGTGCAGTATTGATCCATAATATTATGGAAGTGGGACAATTATTTTACTCAGATAGAAGAAAATAAAGAGATATTGCTTGGTAAAATACTTGCTTAACAAATACGCCTTGAGATCAGAGTTAACAATATTTAAGAAATAGTTGGGCTGTTAATCTCTGGAATTCAGCTCTTTGCTGCTGCTGCTGTAATCATGTCTTTAGTTTGATAATGAGCTGCAGGGACCATATACCTCTCTCATATTTGTGGCACCATTCACATTCCTGGCACTCTGTAAATCATAAGGCTCGTAAAATTCTGACAAGAATAAAGGCATAAGTGATCCAAATTAGGCAGCTTCCTCCCATGTACAAAAGTGAGGTGACAGTATGGCAGGCCCAAGTTGTCTTGCTGGAAACATGCAGCACTTGTTCTGCTGTCTCCTAAGGAAGAGCCTCTTCCCTGCCAGACCACACATCTAGCACAGTAACCACGGCAGCACTTACCAAATTCAGAATTTGGAATGACTGAAGCTGCAGCTGCAGATTTGATGCAAATGTATAGGGAAGCTCCTGTAGCTGCGACTACTTTCTGTGCAGTTGTATTAGGGAGGCTGCTCGCATAGCACAGTGCCAGGGAAATACAGGTGGATTTCTCTGAGGTTTATGCTCTGCTGGCACAGCACAGATCTTCAAGTGCCAGGAAAAGGAAATATGATCATGGCTTTTTCAAATATTTTCTGTGGTGCTGCTCTAAATATGTGTGCAATTAGCAAAAAAAAAAAAAGAGTGACAGTGGACTTGCCATTCCACTGCTCAGTAGAGGCAAGATTCTGCATGATGCTTTACCAACAAAATGACAGATAAATGGCATTTGTCCCCAAGGTGCTTTTCTACCTGCCCTACCCTCCAGCTGGCTGGTGCACTGACATCAGTTTACAGTTGTAGGAGATCACTACCATGTAGGGAGCAATTATTGTCTTTCAAGAGGTATCTTTTTTCTTTTAAGTCCACTGGGATTTCCTACTAAGTCCGGACACTGGAAAAAATGGGAAGAATAAAACCTATGGTGATGCAATTTACAAAGCATGAGGCTCTAGGATATTAAGATATATTGAAGAGTCTTCTCTTCGTTAGTCCCACTGATGTCCTGTGCTTTGACTGTGGTGTATTTTAATTAACATTAAGTTTCCCTGAGCCAGGGGAAGAAAAACCAAACAGAGTGAAGCATAAAGGGAATATGATCAGGAAGATGTCTCTGGTATTGAGGAAGAAAAACAGCATTAAGAAAAATATGTCCCATTGGAACATGGTCGTTCAGAATATATTTGTGTTTGTAGAAGCCTAAAAGTCTTTTGGCTTTCATTTAGATATATTTTGAAAGTATAATAAAAACTTAAACTTTAGTTTCTCATCAGATAGTGTCCCAGATGGGTCCCGACAGAGAATAACATTCTAGAAATGGCATTTTGAATCTAATGTGAGATAAAACATAATTCTTCGGGTTTCTGAGTGTGGGTTGTAAAGACCACGAGTGATAGTCTGGCAGAAAGGTCCTGCCAAGGAGGATTACAGTGGATTTTAATAAGACTTTGGAATATAATGAGGGTACTTTTCATGTCTACATATTTTGGTATCTGCTTCTCCTTCCACGTGCTTCAGGGCTAATGCTGCAGCATTAGAAATGCTGAATAAGTCCTACTCTACACATGATACTGCACTGTTTTTACTGCTGGATTGCCCCCTGGTAACAAGTCACTGAGGTAAGCTGTGCCACAGGGTATAACCTCACAGCAATGGGATGAGTGAAGACAACACACATGCACTCAGAGCATATTTCATTATGTGTTTTGGTAGCCCACGTCTTCTCATTTGTTTGCATCTGGTGAAGGATCCTTTACCTCTGATTCATTGAATGCCATTCAGGATAAGACCCCAGGTGACATGATAGTCCTTAGTTGCCCCGTCTGCCCATCTGTTGAAATAGTACTGTGGTAAAGAGACAGTTGAAGCTTTTCTTGCTGGAAAATGTCCTGGCCAGCAAGGACGAGATTCCTGATAATGTAACCATTAGCCAGAAGAGGTAACCTGATCACCACCAGCTTCTCTAAAAACTATCACTACTTTAATAATAATTATGCTGGCAATTCTTCTTCCTCTTTTTAGGGAGGTGGGATTGATTCATAATGAGGGGCTTCCACTGCTAAACCTAAGCTATGCCTTTTGTTTTTTTGCAGTAGGTGAAAGATGAGAAAGCTTCTTAGAACAGAGCTTAATCTGTGGAGAACAGGGAACTCAGCTCACTCACTTCATAAAGAAACCTCGAAGGAAACTTTGTGTTAGAATTCCTCTTGTTAAAAAGCTGTGAAGTCATAAAATTTTACCAAACAATGGTTTTCCTTCCAAAAGGGCTCTTCAGTCAATAGTTCCTCTCTAAGCTGTTCCAAATCACCCTGACTTCAATAAGTTCAGATCCTCAAGCTATCTGTGCAGGAAACTGTGTGACTTCTATAGGTTTATCAGCTGTTCAGCGTGCTCTGTTTTGGGTCTGTCTGTGTGCAATTTTGTCTTGTTTTTCACAGACTTCCATTATAGTGTCTCTCAGACAGGACACAAAAGAGATAAATTTTTAAAATAGCTGGAGGGGAGATATTGCCTGTATCTTCATTTTGTCATTGAGATGTAGACAGGAGTCCCACTTAGTAAGGTTATAAGTGCTTTTGCAGTAGTGTGGCAATTTAAAAGAGGACTATCTGAGCTTCCTGAAGCAGACAAGTGGTTTGCAGTCTCATACGATGATTAATGTCAGTATTTTTTATTTAACTAATAAACACTATGATGAATTCGAAAAATATAGCCCAAGATTTTCCGTAGAAGTTGAAGATCTTGTGTTTGTTTCAACAGAAAAGAAATGCTTATAGTCTCAATCCTGTTCTCATTTATCTAAGAGTTAGTAAATGGGAAAAACAGCTGAGATGAAATATGTTTCCTCTTCATACAGTCTAAACTTATAGGTTGCCTTGCTTTCTCCAAGTGAAAGGGCATGTGCAATGGATTTGGTACCACATGCTCTTGTCTCTTGCTGAGAGTGCAATCTGAGGTTCATCGGCAGGCTGCTGGGGATGCAATCATTGCTGCTGTTGTGATCTGGCAGCATATGTTCCTGAGAACAAATTTCAGATTTCATAAAAAACTACATCTTCCTATAGTCCATCTGTAGGATCAATTGTGTTTTCAATCACAGGCAAACCAGGAAGTTGGAAAAGCATTGAAGAGAATGGACAAAGCTTTTTGTTTAACCTCAAAATGCAGTTTCATTCAGAGATCATTCTCTCTTGTAGAATAAAGCTGAATAAATTTCTAAACAGAATGTCACTTCAAAATGCCAAAGCAAACTTCTCAAATTTTGATTTAGGATATCTAATATGACTTCTGCTTTTCTCTGTGTGGCTAAAACAACTTGACAAATTCAATGTGAATTCCAGCTTGTTACAAAGTAAACATCAGCAAAAAAGAACTTCACTGAAAATGTGGTTTCTCTCTCTCTAACTGCACTTATTTCTAGATTTATTTAGATGTAATGGATGTTAAGGCCATGGGAGACTGCTATTACCATCTATTTTTACTTTCTATGTAACTGAGGCAATATAATTCCCTGGAAAAGTTCCTGTATCACTTACAATACTCTGGTCCCCCATCTGGAGAATTTTCGTATGTATAGGTATTGTTCTGAGAATTTTCTTGAAGTTATTGATGACCAGTCGTTGCCAAAAACTTGCAGTCCAGAATGGTAAAATCAGTATATGTGTGTCCTGGTTTGAGCTAAATAGAACTAATTTTCTATTTAGTGCTTTTACTTTTCAGCTCAGTCTCTTTTAAGTGGCTGAACTTGCTGAAAACTAGCAGCATGTTTTTCCCAGACAGTGCTGCTAGAAGATACGCTCAAAGTCACTTGTCTCACCATGGGTGTCATGTCTGTGCCTACTGGGGGAGCGGACCCAAAATGGACCAACTAGGTATTCCATTCCACATACGTCATACTCGGTATAAAAACCGAGGTATCACGAGGGTCTCAACCCCTTCTTCCATTTTGGAGCCCTTCCATCTCAGACCCTTCTGTCCGTCTGGATCCTGCAGAGGCCAAGGCCTGAGCGGAACCCTGCTAGATCATCTGATGCTGTTCCTGATTTGTGTGTCCTGCATCCTGCTCCCACTGTTGCTGAGTTCGGTCCGAGACTCTTCCAGCGCCGGGCTCCACAGAGCCTCTGGTGATGTAATCGTCATTTGGGGGAGGGTGGGGGAAGGATTTTATATTGGTTTTGTATATATTTGTACATATTTGTATGTTTTTCATTATTTTCCTATTTTACATTATTATCCTATTTTACATTATTATCCTGTAGTATTAGTATTATTGTTTCATTAAATCTGTTAGTTTATTTTCCAACCTGTAAAGTCTCTCTCCCTTATTCTCTTTTCTCTTCCCTTCTGGGGAGGGGAGAGGGGTTAATAGAGAGTGTCTGGCCAGGATTTAGTGGCCAGCCCAGCCCTAAACCACGACAATGTGGCAGGTGTCTTAGCAGAAAACAGCTGTTTTCTCTTCTGGCAGGTAGCTGGTGTGGGTGGACTGTATCTCTGATTGCAAGAGCCTGAATTTGATAATAATGTAAATCCATAATAGACATATTAGTAATACAGCATTGTGGTAATCTCATATGGTTCAGATTTAATGTTGCCAAATTTGAGATTACTCAGATGTCAGACATATCATCCAGTTCTAAAATTCACATGGTATTTGAATTTATTTCAAATCATGACACTTTTATTGTTCTGGACCTACTTGGAGAATTGGAATTTATCTGCATTTCACATAGATATTAGCAGACTTTTCGTAACATTAAAACCTTCAGAATGAGAGCTGACAGATCATTTTCACAATAATATATTCACATGCCTGTGTGGCAGTTTGTGTATTAATATGATGTAGCTTTATTTTCTAAATATTTTAGGATTAAGGTATTAAGGGTATTCTTACTATGTGGGAGAGCTGTTCATTATCTATGCCTGTATCTATTTACTGTTTTACAGTCAGATTTTCCACTCTAGGTTCAAAACAAGTCATGTGGTTTAGATAATTTTGGCTGCATGCTATCTCACAAATTTGGGAAGCACAACAGTCAAAACACTACAGAACTCCACTGGTGGAACTGCACCAGGAAGCATAAAGAGATAATTTGGATAAGCTCTGTCACTCCTGCCTAGTGTGGGTAGAAGGCAATAGTTTACTGAAGTGCAAACAGATTTCAAATGTCAGTTGCCGACCTCTTTCCTTCTTGACGATAGGCTTTCATAGTTTTGGCACAACTGAAGTGTGTGCCTCTAGCAGTACTAACTTAGAGGCTTGTTAGTCACTTGAGGCTTGTGAACAAACAGTAGTGCTGCTGCTTCTCATGTTGATTATTTTGAAACAGGCCAATATTCGTCAGTTAAAACATATGCCTAAAGATAAATGTTCAGATTCAGTCATTGCTTTTCAGATAATACAGATGTCCTCCGCCTCAGGCAGAGCGCAGTAGAAAAGTCTGTTTAAAGGTCTGGCCTAGCATCTCCTTCTCCCTTCCCCAGGGACAGTCCAATGCTCCAATTAAAATTATACCAGGGAATGATAGTGCTACGGTTAATTAGTTAAACATAGAGGTAAGTATTTACTGTAATTTAAGCATCTGACCATTAAGACTGTCTTCTTGGTGCAATGTTCAGGGCAAAAGTTTTCAGAGATCAAAGGCAAGGTCGCAATGTTTATAAATGACCTGTGCCTTTTTTAAAAGAGCATTTAGCAGTAGCTAGATGCTTCAGTGTGAGACTCAGTATTGACACACACAGCAAATAACAACTGAAGAAATACAAACTGCAGTAGCAGCACATGTCTGAAAATGCTCTATTAGCAGAGATTTGATCTCTCAATACACAGGGCTGTGCCCTATGTGTAAGGAGGGATGCAGAGTTGCATCTTACGGGCAGATGCTTTAGTTATTCATACGATCAGCATGGAGAGTACAGAATAGGAAGTTGATTGATGGTAAAACCAGGCACCGGATAGTCAACTTTAAGAAAGGTAACAATCTAGGAAATGGTATTCAGAGACATGGCCAAGAGAGATTGTGCCTGCTGATGAATCTCAGTTCTGACAAAAATGGCAAGATATCATTTTGGCCCACGTGGAATGAAAGGACACTGTTTTTTCTGAGACCTCTTCTGGAAGAGGCAGATACAAGAAATAGAATATTGCTTTTTTATCAATTCCGTTAAGCCAATAAACTTCTGTGAGTGTGTAGTTAATCTGGGTTTGTATGTAGATATTTGAATACCTTTAATATTTATAGTGGACTAGTCCAGAGAGGTGTCAGGGCAGTAGTGTCTTCTTTATGCCATGACTTCCTATGGAGAAGCGAGTCCTCACAGTATCTGGAGAGGATCCCTAGGGATTCGTTTCCTTCTGCTTGATACAGTGAAACAGTAGAAGTGGACAAATAACGGTATCTATGAAATCGGTAGGTGTATCTTACAAATAATTGTATGCTTATGCAATTTCATGGCCTGGTCACAACACAGAGAATCAGCTCTGCCTATCCCCAGTGCTGTAGCCTAGCTTTTCCATTCATTCAAATAGTTTAATTTATTTCATTTAGGGTTGTGGTTCTCATATATACAAAATAGGTTCACAACTGCAGGTGTACATAGGTACACAGAGATCTGACCTTCCTTGCTCCAAATACATTGTTCTCTGTAGCTTAGGATCTCCCTGCCAGACTATGAGCATTACATGAACAATCTATGAAGTCTGCTGCAGATGTACCAAGTATTACTAGCTTTCTACAGTGTTTTGTGGGAAAAGCAGGAAAAGAGGTGCCCTTCTGGGAGAAGGCTGGTGAGCTGTGCTCTGATACCACTTCAGAACTTGCTTTCACTGGCACCCTGAAAATGTGGGATGCAAGTGGAGACTGCTTCTTCTGTTCTAGTAGATTTCCAAACTGCCCAAGAATGTGTACTTTGAGAATAAGCCTTCATTCGTCTACTTCTCACAAGAATAAGCAACAGATATGCTTATGTTTTTTGTAATGCCAAGGCTGACCAGGCAGAAGTGGATGAAACAGACTGCAACTAAGGGTAGTAAAGTCCAGATTCAGAAAGCTGTCTAGGTGCCATGTGGGCATAAGACAGCTAACCACTGTTGTTGATCCCAACTTGCAGATAAGAACAGTGTTAGCAAGCCGTCATAAATGTTTTGGGAAAGAATATTTTAGTTAAAGTTTAGTCCTCTAATCCGATGGCAGGTGTCTAGATAAGTTACAGAAATTCTTCCCCATTTACTGCTGATGAAGTCCAGTCTAATAATTCATATGAATTAATATCTAGATGCAGCAGTATTAAGTGATAAATACTCATTAATTAGATAATAAATGTTGGTGTATAAATTTTAGGTACCTGAACTTAGATGAAATTAATTTCATTCCCTGCGGCTGAGGAAATGAATCTCTCAAATGCCACTGAAACTGAATTGGAGTTGGTAGTTCATTATCTGTACCAGATTAATTAAAAACCCGACCTCTCTAATAGGGCTCCTGAGTTGGAGTTTTAGAAGAGCCAGAACTAAACTTCTTGATTCCCTGGTCCTCTTTAAGGGTGTATCAAGGTTGTGACAAGACTCAGAGGAAATAGGTTGCTCTTTTGCAAGCTTATTGCATGATCAGGGTTCATGAGAATATTCTAGAGTTCATGCCATGCATCAAGAATCCTTAATAAGAAACACTCTCACTGCTCTCTTAAACATAGCATCTGGGGCACCTCTGTTGGCCACAGCTAGCAGAAGGAGAAAATCAAGTAGGAACATCCAAAGCCATTTAGGGCTTTGTAGGTCAAAGTCAACATCTTTGCTTCAATCTGGAAAAACAGCAGGCGATCAGCAGAGATCACAGAGCACTAATGTCACACGTTGCCATGCTGAGGAGCTGTCAGCAGAAATCCAATTCAAGGCTTGCTAGAAAAACAACAGATAGCAAAAGGTTTGTTTTGCTTAATTTCAACTGAGTTCTGAAGTTACCAACCTTTACAGAATGACGACGACAATGTACATTTTTATAGTCCAGCAGAGTTCAGAGCCCTGGTAAGAAAGCAAAGCACTGCTTGGTCAGCTCCACACAGGCACAACAGTTCAAGGGTTTGTGTTTATTCCCCTCTCTGCTAAGCTGTTTTCTCAAGAACATCTTTGTTACTTTTTGCCATAAAACAAAAGGTCGGGTTTGATGTTGCTCCTAGAAATGTTCTTGTTGTTCTATTTGCTTGTATAACCCCCTTCTCTTTCCATCTGATGGAGAACGAGCTCTGCTGCTTAATGTCAGCTGCACACAGGATGGTGAGAAGAATGACAGCCCTCGAAAGGGGGCCGGGGGAGGGGGACACAGAGGGGTGAAGAAAATAAAGGGAAAATAAGCAGAGTTTTGCCTCTGGCCGTTTGCAAACAGCTTGTGAGATCCTCACATCACACACATTGCTGGGTAGCCTGTGACGTTACTGAACACACAAGCTGTCATTTCCTCACAAGGAGTCAGCACCACTAAACCCTTTCAGGCAACGTGGGTGGGCGCTTTAGAAGACATACTGTCTCATCCCATTCAGGAACTGCCCTCTGTCACTGCTCTCCTGGCATGCTGGATGTTTGTTGTTTAAGTAAATAAACTGGCCGGTGTCTCAGCCTAGCTGTGAATGCTGTGTCCTCCCACCACCACCCCTTCCCGGCCACTCCAGGGAACAGGAGGGGGGGGGTGGGGAATAAAAGAAGAGAACAGCCAAAAGCAACAAGATGAAAAAGTTCACAGAGAGCTCTGATGCCACCCACTAAGCCCTAGCCTACAAATAATCAGTGACCAAATGGTATCATTAGAGACCCCAAAATCCTGTCAGCACTCAGCCTTCTGATGGAATGTTTGTGGTGGAGGTGATTTCAAAACCATCTTTCCTTTTTCTCTCAAAAACAACATTCTGGGAAACACCCGTCACAGGATATTTTGGTTTTCCTTGTTTCTTCCAAATGAACCTTTCACATTCCAAGCCCATGGTCAGCTGCAGCAAAACTGAAGGAATATTGTTCAAAGCCCTGTTGTCAGCTTGCCTCCTTTCTAGGTGAGGGGACGTATTTGATGTAGAAGGGACATGCAAGATCATGAATCTCTACCTATTTTGTCATGAGTGCATGAGCAAGATTATGAACAGGTTTAATTTCTTTTGTTGCACCCGCACTGTCTTTTTTTTCTGTCTAGATGCTAAGATATAACAGGGAAAATGCATGTCTGCTACAATACATATTGGCTGGCAGAGTATACAGTTTTTCATATACTTTGTTGTTGAAGCCACAGTTATACACATCATCCAAATGCAAAAATCTCATTAATTAAATCAGCTGAATAGCCACCTTAATTACATAGGTAGTCAGTGAGAAAAAATCAGGGCAAATCAGAATAATTCCAGTAGCTCCTCTTTGAAATCACCATCTGTATGATTTTCTCCCTCTCTTCGTCTCTCCTCTCTTCCCCCTCTCCACCGCCTCTCCACTTCTGGATCTGCAAAGTGCCAGTGGTCTAATATATTAAATTTCTTCTTTGCATTTTTGTCCTTGTGTCTATCTGCTATCTGGGAACAGAATTTGTTACTGAAACACTGCTTCTGGAGAATTTGCTTCTTCATTGATTATGCAGACAAAGTTAATTAAGGGAAAAACACTGAAAGGTGACAAATCACAAGGGTTCTGTTCTCAGTCAGTTCTGCTTTCGTCCCCAAACATATTCACCTGTTTTGAGTGGATTGATGAACCTCAACCACAATAGAAAGTAAGGCACAGATTAACTCTGTCACCAGATGCATCCTGCAGATGCAGGATGGCTAAACTGTATGTTTTTGCAGGATGCCTGGCAAAACTGACTTCCAGAAGTGTTTGATTCAGTGAATGTGTCATAAATAATGAGCTGGTCACAGTGAGCTGTGGTGATGGTTCATTGATTTACCTAGTCTCTTAATACAATTGTTCATAAATAATCTGAAAAAGACACTTCTCACAGTTACCAGCACCTCTCAACTAGACAAGCAGGATATCAAGGCTAAGCCTACAGCCTGGGAGAGCTCAGCCGCTGGAATTTGTCAAGAGAGGCAGCAGTGAGCACAAGCAGGTTACTGGAAATCTCTCTGAAACCCAGGTCCAGGCAGATCACACTGTGATCACACATCATACCATTTGCATCTCCTGCTCCCAAAAAGACCACGATTCAAAACTTATAGGCGGATTCTTAGATCTAAGTTTCTCCTGAGTTCAACAGTGTTTGCCACCATACAAACTCCATCAATTGGCATACAAAACTCATATAAAAATAAAAAAAACCACCCCCAAACCCCTAAATCCCAATCCTTAGAAGTAAGACTAATTTCTGTCCTTCCATCCCACTTCCTTGCTTTTCCACAATCTTCAGCAGTGGGTCTTGTCACCACAGAGGTGTTTTTCACTTCTCCAAATAATCACAGAATCACAGAATCGCTTGGTTG
>NW_010205259.1:31669-41820 GCF_000695765.1 Mesitornis unicolor | reverse complement strand
AGCAATTCTGTGATTCTGTGATATATAGGTATATTGAAAAATATGTATACATTTGCATTACGTGTTATGTGCATAAAGTGTAATGCTTCAATAGAATATGAGAGATAATTAAGGAATGGTTTGAACAAAAATACCGCTATGATATTTTGTCATAATGACCCACATACTGTGGAAAGCATAATACCAGTATATTGAGTCACTCGGCAGAAAACTTTGCCATCAAATTCTATAGTATTTGTGTAGCGATTTCACAGATCTCTCTGCTGTACCATTAAATAAAGTATTTTAATTTCCAAGGGGAAAAAAAATGCATTGACACTGTCCATTTTTGACAGCTTCCCAAAGACAAATTTAACCACTATTCTATTTATGTGTGTAATTTGGAATAAGAGCTCATTTTTTGTTCAGGGGGATTTTAAGAAGTTTAGCGTTTTCATTTCTGAAGTATAATGTTGGGTCATTTGCAATGGAATCACATCCTTTAAAAATGCAGTAGCAATATTTCTTGGCAGATGGGAACTTTCCAGTAGAAAGGTTATCAGCTTCAGGTAATCTAAATGGGCAAATTTTTCCATCATCTGGATAAAATCCAAAATTTTCTCTGCAGGAGTAACCACACAACAGAGATATCAAATTGGGATGGATGATTGCAATGAGATATAGTGAAACAGGATGCAATTCCCCCTAGCTAAAGACAGGGAAATATCTAGCTAAAAGAGACTACTGCAACTCCTGCTGTTCGAAGACACTTAGTGCCCGTGTCACCAAACTGGGGACAGAGCGTGGGGTACACTGGGCAGGAGCCACACACACACAGACAAGGCCATCAATGCCCGTTCTGAATAGGTGCCTTGTCGAAATACAAGCATACTATCTGTTTGTTATGGAGCAGTATTGGATTTGCTTGAGGAATGGCTGGAAGGAGTGTGTTTTCTGCATCACATGGTGAGGGTCAGGGGAGCAGGAAATGGTACAGTATTTTTTTTTTAGCAAATGTGGCCTTCCTTGGGTGCAGCTGGTTTGGTTACTGTTAGCAATGCAGTGCAATACCCAGTCTGAGGTATCTCTGGGACCCTGGGCTTGTGGATGTTTAAGTCGTGCTGACACCACGTTGTCGTAGCTTTATTTTTTCACCAATACTAGAGTTGCCAAGCTAGCTAAACCAGAGTTAGCCCGAGTAACCCTGAAATGGCCCTTGATACATCAGTGGGAGAGGCAGAATGACATGCTTGTCTGCAACAGCAGAGGGGTGGATAGAACGATCCAGTGGGGTCCTGCACTGCTTGTCTAAACATGGTTTTGGTCAATCTGAACTCTTCAGTCAGTCATTTGAGTGGCGTTAGCTAAAAATAATGACCATGTTGAAATAAGTCAAACAGCCAGAATACTCCAAAAATAAATGGTGATGGGAGAATATATCCCTGTTGGGCATGGGGCATCACTCTCATTTGGGACCTCTGTCTTTGAAGAGCTTGGGTGGATTTTTCTGACCTTATTGAATTGTGGCTTAATTTTGAGCTGTGTCCCTCAGTCTCTCCTGGTGATGTTGTACCACCCAGTGTGAAATACTTGACTGCAGTAGTAGTCAGAGACACTGGAAACAAATAGTTTATCATCTTACAGGTGGATTTAATTACTTTATTAAAGAGCCATGGTTGAGCAGTTTTTTTTCTTCTGGCTGGTAATTATTTAAATTATGACTAATAATGCCAGAAGGAGGATTCGACTAGATGATCTTTAGAGGTCCCTTCCAATCCCTAACGTTCTGTGAGTTTATGAAAAGTTTGTCGGCATCAGCAAGAGAGATTGAGGTCAGAGACAGCAAGGCCCCAACAAATGGAAGATTTCTGTTTGGTTTTCCTTTGTATTTTCTCCGACTGTTCGAATTTCTGCTGATACTGGGTCTTCAGGTAAAGTTCCTGAATTACATTTTTCAGATTCTTTACCTAGTAACAGTTTCTATGCTCAGAACAGGACTGGCAGAAAAAGTCCTTGCAAATTGAAGGAAGGGTTTCAGGACTATAAATTGTATTTTTAAATTCTTGTGTGCCTAATTGAGTATATATTTTATTTCTTAAAGGAAACATAGATATTGTTGATTTATTACATGGCAGTCTCATTTATTTAGAGGTTTGTTCTTGCAGTGAGATGCCCACTCAGTTTTCTCTTTGATTTCTTCAGTTTCAGTTGGTACACTGGCTGCAAAGACAAGCTGGTATTGAGGTGCCAGATGTCTGTCTTTTCTCCTTCTTTCCTTCTTTCCTTCATTTTTTATTAACTCATACTTCATAAAGGGCACTGAGTCGATAAAGCTTCATCTTGTCAGGGTGGGGGATTTGTTAGAATGGAAGCAGCTCTTCTTTGCTGTGAAGCTATATAGTGGATTTTGCAATTGGTGGCTGGATGCAGGGGATGCATCTGCACCTCTCAGATCGAAGGAGGGGACAGTGTCCACGTATCAGGAGAACTGGAGCAGGACAAGATCTTGACTCTTTATCTCACTTTGTTTTGCAGTTTATGGAGCTTGCTTTTTATATTTGTCTCCCTCTTGCTTACAGTTAAAGTCATGGTTGATGTGAGAAAAATCCTCTAGTGCCGAATTTACTACAGTAATCTTTTTAGCAGCATCTGATTTTGTCCATATAGTGCAATAGTGTGTGTTTTTCCCTGTGACCCCCATTTCTGACTAAAAAGCTTTTTTCATTACAACACTTTATTGCTTTGTGTTCTCTAATCGCCAAGGCAGATTACTTGATAACACCAATTGATTCCTTAGGGTGCTTTTCCCCTTGTGGTTCAATGCCTGAGTCCCTAGCTCGATTCTGACTATGAATATGCTGTCACAGGCAATGCAGTCTCAGTTTGGGGAATTTTTACTTAATAAGATATTGCAAATTAATTCGAACTTCTGATCACTGATTTAGGTACTGAGAAGAAAGAAAATGAAGAATTAAACAAGTGCTTAAGTAAATGTTTTTCCTCCCATTTTCCCAGTCTCAGTTTAAGCCATACATCTCTCCTTCCCCCTCTCCTAGGCTCTGCTTGCCTTGGTTTTGCTGCAGGCTGCGCTTCCTCATCTCAGTTCCTTTGGTGTGGAAACAAGTGATGCAGGAGGTTGGGGTTGTGTGTGTAATGGCTCCTGTCTGATGCTCCTCAGTGCTCTTTACTGCTCTTCCTCTGCTGCTCCAGGCTGTCACTGCCTCCCTGTGGGTCACCCAGAGGCCACAGGTGTCCCTGCCCTTAAGCGGGTGAATATCCATGCATGGACTGATGGGGCACTCATGTAAATTAATTGGGGCTTACGTGTAAATTAATTAGGTGTCAGTGCATAAACTGATTGGGCACACATGCATGAACTGATGGGGGATTCATGCAGAAGATGATTGGGCACTCATGCATGAATGTAATAAAATCTGTAAATTGATGCCCAATATGCAGAGAGCTTGGTATAAAGTGAAACAGATATAGGTATAATTGTTTGGATTTGTCCTGGCACTTGTTTTTTTAAACTCAGCTCTAGAAACTCCCAATTCTGGTTATTAATCACTTTGGACTTGCTGGAGTGCTGTATCTCCACCAAACAGGGCGGTAAGGTGACCAGGCCGTGGTTTTAGAACACATCTTTCCAATTCCTTTGAAGCATTTGGTCTTTACTTAGAAAACCGAAACTAGATCTTCCTTGTTTTACTTCTTTGATCTTAATTCTCCTCCTTTCCTTCCTTTCTTTGTCATGTTCCTATATCACCATTCTTTGCATCACATGTAGCACTTCATGAGACGTGTGGAACTAGCCTGCTTTGCTTCTCATTCAGGCTTTTCTCAAGTCTATTCAAAAAGCATAAGCTATATTCTTATACATCACTCATTCCTCTGCTTTCTTCTGTCATGAATTGTTTGATGCCTGTCCCATCGGAACCCTTTTCTTTGCTATGGGTTCAGCACTGCAAGATCCGTGTGTTTTCACCGCATCCTCACACACCCATTTCTATACAAACTAAGGATTCACATTCTGTTTCTTTTAAAAATAATTGATCTGCATTCTTGCAACTTTTGGTGGATGAGCACAAACGCAGTCACCTGTGTCTCTTAGTTCTCCTGAATGGTCTCTGAATGATCAGCATTCTTAGTTTGTCTTCCCTTTCTTGGCTTCAGCCGGTCTCAGAGTGCTGTGTCAGGGCTCTGCCTTGGAGCACTGTTCTTGTGTGTGCCTCCTCTGCCAGGCCAGCGCAGGGTTCACTTCTGCAGAAACAAAGCCAAATAGCAATCAGTCACAAAAAACTCTTCTTCCTTCCTTCCAAAATGCGATAGGGCTAAACACCGAAGTCAGGCCTTTTACTTTACATTGGCAAGTTGCAAGCAATGATGGGTCTCCACTTCTCCTTTGTCTTGTTTATCTCTCTCTTTCAGTATTTCTCATTACTCCAAACTTGAGTACCCCTTTACAATACTTCTCATAGAACAAAGGAACCATCAATCGCTCTTCAGACAAGAGCTACAGGGAAAACAGAAGACACTTTTAAAGTCTATGATATGTAGTTGGTCCATATCTGAATATGCATCCCTACTTTAAACTAATCTGTGGGAAATAAACTTTCATGTCCACCATTTGTTGACCAAGATGTTTCTATACGAGCAAAAGATTTTCAAAAATTATACCTCAGATTAAAGGAATGATAGTGGGCTGGTTCACCTCACTTACACTAGGAGAAAGACTTTGTGCTTTGCACTTCAAGCTGAAATCCCTGCTTTGGCAGAGCTTTGCAATAAGCAAATGCGGTTGCCCCAACTGTGTGCCCTTAGTGCACCAATATTGATGTTTTGTCCCTAGGTAGCCTGCCCGGGCTGCGTGTTTGAACTGATGAATCCATTAGTGGCCAATGAGAAAGGGTTAAAGTTGTTGCTTGTTAGGACCTTTGTGAAATTCAGTTGCAGACTCAGCAGTCCCACAGATTAGCAGAAGGCCAGAGCACCTTCTGTGAAGATAAATGGTATCCCCAATTGAACAGAAACCCCTTTGTCTGTCCTACTAACCCCATCTAGGAATGTCCAGGTATCCTGTGGTTGTGTAGCCAAAGATGTCTAGAGAAATAGTGCTGATAATGCCCAATTAGCAGAATAAGTTACGAAATACATCTGCTTCTGGGAGACTATGAGCCTTCCTCCCCACAACCACCCGAAGACCACCAGAGGGTCGTAGGGCGAATGCCCAGATAGGAGGGGTTGTATGCTAATGATTTTTGGAGGAATCCCTACTTCGTATTAATGAGTTCTCAGCTATCTCGTGAATATGTATGAATAGGTAGCATATAAACAATCACTTTGTAATGACAAATCGGAATCCTCCCAAGGAATGATCCTGGGGACTCCCCACGCGTAATAAAGAAGACCTGCTTTCTAAAACTCAAGGAGGAGTCTTAGAGAGTGAACTTATTTTCCAGCTTTTCGTGGAATCAACTCCCTGGAGAGATTCCCCTCTGGTCTGCGCTGGTTTACACAATCCATGTATGGATCTAGACTTGATCGTGCTGCGTAGTCTTGGAAGTCAGATCAGCAGCACATCCATGCCAGCCCTCTTTCTCTGAGGAGTGCTTACAACATCTGTTGACCATCCTTAATTATTCCTCTGGTCAGCATGGGAGTAAAAGTATGTGCTGGAAGACAACGTTATTCAACACTATTTCCTTGTCTCGTAATTCTCCCTTTCCCCCCTCAGTGCTGCTGTATTTCATTTCTCACGTTCTCAACATTTGTTTTCCTGACCATAAAATTCTCTGCTTTGGAGGCAGTGGGTAGATTGGAACTTACACAAATCGAGCTGATGGACAGATCATTTTGCCTCCTTGTTTCATGGGGATATGTAAATATCACTCTCCTTATTTCTGACTGTTACAGTTTTTCAAAAGGAAAAAAAGTTGGCAATGAATTTTTCCCCTTTGTTGATCAGGAGAAGGGTTGTGCCATGCAGTATTTATGTTGTGTCATGACTATTTTTCAATATGAGCAAACTCCCCAGTATTTAAATACGCTAGAAAGAAAAGGGATTCTTAAAATATGTTACTTTATTTTCAGTACACAAATATTTTTACATGTGTGAAATATTTGTCCTTTGGAAAGGAAAGGGAGGTGGCTTGGAAACCCCTTATTTTACATTTTTTGCCCTACTTGCTGGATGGTATTTCGTCTCTGGCTGTGTTTTCTTTGCTGAGCTAATGAGGGTGGGGACTGTGTACTACTGCAGGCAATTGCTTTGAGCGCCGAGCACTTTGAAGAGATTAGCCCCGTTGATATTCCCTTCATCTTTGTTAGAGAGAAATGCTTCCTTCCCTGGAGTACAAGAAGATGGACAGCTATTTAACAGAGCCAGCCTTTTTCAAGTAGATACTGTAGCATTAAATATTCCCATCTCACTTGTCTGCATCTACCCAGCGTAAAAACAATGTTCTGGAAGCCAGGGTGGTGCCTCATTAGAGCAACCTATTGACCTGTTAGGGTTTTTTTGAGGACCCCAGGTTGAATGAATTATTATCTGGCTGGTTAAATGTTACTCTTCAAGGGGTAGCAATAGTTTCAGCTATTCAGGCAGTCAGCCAAAACATGGTGATGAGCAAATTGTTTGTTCCAAAAGCAAATGAAGGGAATGTCCACATGATTTTTGCCGTCCTTGTATTAAACTAACAGAAGATGAAAATTGGAGCTTTATGCATCCCAAGTGGGGCATAAGTGATCAAAATTTTGATTCTCCAGCAGCTATCTGCAAACTGAATTAAAGGGGTTTGCAACAAGTTGTTTTTTCCCTAATCCCTTTGAATTTGGCACAAGTCTAAAAATAATAATGTATTCAACATGTCATCTCTAACATTTCCTGCTTTTGTAACATTACTAGGTCCATGTATTCTATTTTATATTTATTGTTTATATTAATTCCAGCTTACAGAGTGCTGCAATTAGCAAATTCCCACTTTAAACGCATTTACAGTGATTGAGGACTCCTTCCTTTCACTCAAACTGCACAGCTCCATCTCAAGCCTGGCTTAGATACAAAAGCTTCATCTCCTGATTAACTTATTCATGCAGACAGTCAGACAGTAAGGACCTCTGAAGGTCATCACAGCCATCCTTCCATAAAAGCTCCTCTTCAATATCGACAGCTATCCAGGTCTTGTGTTTTGAGTAAAGCATCTATATTGTATGTAAAGAAATGAATCAATACTGCATTCATCATTCATATCCTGTAATAAAAGAAAGGGATTTTTGAAATAAGGTATTATATTGATCTAGTATTTGTGTGTACTTTCGATGTGTTAAACATGCAAGATAGAACACCCAAGGCATTCTCTGCCAAGGACTGGAGAGGTCAGGGAAACTGTAAGGGATCAGTAATTTGCATCTTTGTCACTGTTGAAATTAAATGTATTCTCACTTACCAGGAATCGTTAGTTAGCTGGTAGCTCTGTGGACTGATCCAGAATTTTGTCGGAAGCACAGAACCTATGCTTCTGAAAAGAAGAAATTGGTCAGTTTTGTTTCAGGAAAGCAAATCCTCAGAGAGGAGACGAAGTCCATTGGGATGACATGCTTTGGTGAAGAAAATAATCCTTGTGACAACCTAAGTAACTCAAGCGTGTTGTTTCAAACTTAAGGACAGTTTAGGTAATTTAGTCTGTTTACCCACCATTCTTTTCCATTTCAAGAAGTGAAATCCATATTTTTAATGAGAACTTTGAAATGAAATATCAGAAGCTTTCATGTAAAAAAAACAACAACAAAAAACCATCCTTAAAACAATCTGTAAACAGTAGTTGGCTTTCCACTTTTTTTAGTAGTAAAAACTATGCCAGTCTATGCTGAGTTTGAATAACACACTTTCAGTAACTCAAAACCTACATTTTTATAAAACTTGCTATTTTCCCAATATTCCTTTTTTACAAGTAGTTGAACTCTCAAAGAAAGTTTTTCACCTCTGGATACCTATATTGCGATTGCCAAGTAAGTTTTGATTCCTTGAACAGCTCTTCCACTTGGTACATTAAATATATTCATGAGCTAGTTCTTTTCAGAGCTTGTATAGAGGCATTTCTTTTCAAGAAAGAGATCATCTTTAAATTAAAAGTGCGCTGTCTTTAGCCTTTATTATTTTAATTTTATTGACAGATTGTCACAGGAGCTAAACTGCATAATCCTTAATAGCAAGTGATCCATGGGACTATGCAGAATAAATTGATTAACAACATAATCTCCATACAGATGTCCTAGGAGGGCTTGTTATTTTTTATGAATCAATCTGGGAGTCTTGCTTGCATTTGATGGGCCAGGCGGAAAAAGGCGAGTGAGACGAAGTTCAGAGCATCTCTGCAGTGATTCTGTTGCTGCTAGCAATCAGAACTGGCTGAAATGTTGGTCTAATGTACACGGAAAGGCATTGTGTCTACTGAAAAGGAAAAAATGCTTGAAATTTGCTCCCACTACAGTATCTGCCAACCTCTTTTTGTCAAGCCTGCATGCCAACAAACCAAACTCATTGGCCTGAAATGAATTTGAGGCCTGAGACAAAATCGCTGTTGTCATGAAAGCTTGCTTGTCATTTCTTTGTTTTCAATGCCATTCCACTTCTAAGAAAAAAAATCATTATTTAGATGCCTTTGAGGCATTTAACTTACACTTATGCAGAACAATTTCTCAGAGAAAATTTGATGCAATTTTAGGATTAGGTAACTGGCCTGGCAGAAGGAGAGTGCAAAACTTGCATATCCAGTTTTTCCAGATGAGTATTCATTAGGAAGTCCTCAAACTGCCCATAAATACTGCCTGTCCTTTTGAAAAGGCTCATGTCAGCAAGCACATGGCCATTGCCTGGACAGAAAGATCTTTTTGTTCTGAGCCTTTTGGGCAACAAAGTATTGTATTTTACTTCCCTTTCTTTTCCTGTGGCAAAATACTATACATGATGGTGAATGGGAAGATAAGGAAGGAAATAAATTCTGTCAGCAGCCTCCAAAGCCCGACTTGGATATTTGAACTGTTTGTTTTGATTTTTCCTCTAGAATGAACTTTATTTCTTTCCCAGTCTTTCACCTTGTGAAATTGTGTTTTAGGTAGAGCTGTTATCTCTTTGAGTATCACGTGCTCTTGGAGAGTAGGGTAAAATCTACATACCTGTAGTCTTTCTTCTCAAAAGTAAATTAAGTGAAAAAAAGGAAATATCTTAACTGGTCTCTTCTCCCAGGTGATGGGGGATAGAACAAGGGGAAACGGCACCAAGCTGTGCCAAGGGAGGTTCAGGTTAGAGAGAAGGAGGAAGTTCTTTACTGAGAGGGTCGTCAGAGGCTGGAACAGGCTGCCCAGGGAGGTGGTGGAGTCACCATCCCTGGATGTGTTTAAAGAGCGGGTAGATGAGGTACTTAAGGATATGGTTTAGGGGGTAGACAGGAGCGGTTGGACATGATGATCTCGGAGGTCTTTTCCAAACGAGCGATTCTGTGAGTCTGTAATCCTTTTTTTTCTTCTTTTTTTTTTCCCCCTCTTCTAAAATAAAGCAAAAAAGGAGTGGTGGTGATGATGTTTCAATCGAGCGATTCTGTGATTCTGTGAGTCTGTAATCCTTTTTTTTTTCTTTTTTTCCCCCCTCTTCTAAAATAAAGCAAAAAAAGGAGTGGTGGTGATGGTGGAGAGTTCTTTAATGTTGAGTTCATGTCAAACATCATTCTCCTTTTCATGTTTTATATTGTCATTGAATGTGTGTGGAATACCTCAGTGACTGGAAACACTAAAGTGGAAAAATTGAGTGTTTCTGAGTCATAGCAGATGTCTGTTTTGCCAGTATCCCACCTCTGGCAGTGGGCAGGAGGTGATGCTTAGGGAAAATAGATAAAACCAGAGTGAGCAAACACTGAGGTTTCTCTGCTGCTCTTCTCCTGTGCCCACAGATTAGAACCTCCCAGAGCTGGGGACCTCACGTGTTTTGTCTTGCCTTTGTGGATCTGTTAAACTTGTCTGATCTTTTGTTTTGGAACTTCTTATATTTCAGCTTCCAACAGATCCCATAGCAGCGCTGAAGTACTTCCCTGCCTTTGCTTTTAGTCTTTTAATGACACACTCTGATTCTCATACTGTGGCAATTACTGAATAATTGTTCCTTGTTCAACCTCTTCATG
>NW_010205259.1:26985-31638 GCF_000695765.1 Mesitornis unicolor | reverse complement strand
TTCCCTACTCTCTTTGCAGAGCTGAAGAGTCTGTCTCTGTTAAGTCTCCTGGATATATAAGCCATTCCTCATCTTTCTTCATTTGTCATCCTTCTGTAGATCTTAGTTTGGGTACGTTCTTTTTGAAACAAAGGAGAGGGACAAGGCCTGTATGATCTGTTTAAGATGTGCTTAAATCACGGCTTTAAATAGAGGCCTAATGAGGTTTCCTGGATTTGTTGTCTAGTTTGTCTTTCCCTTCCACAATAGATCTTGACATCATACAGCTGATGTTTTCAAAGAAGTATCCACGGTGACTGTGAGATCTCTCCCCTGAATGACAAAGGGTAGTTTACAGTCTCTTGCTGGATTTGTATACGTAAGGATATTTTTGTTCGTTTGAATAATTTTTGTGTTTCTCAGAATCCAGTTTTATCTGCCACTTTCTTACTTAATCTCGTAGCATCTTGAGGTCCTTCGATGAGCCTACAAAATGTGCTATTATCTTGAAAAACATGAAAAATTTTATTCTATCAGTGAATGTCACCTCAGAATTCACCTTCCCACCCTTTAAAAAAATATTTTCCAATATGCTGACTAGCACAGGTCCCAGAATAGATGTCACATTCTTCTGGAACTCTGTTCCTCCTTTTTTCCACAGTGTCCTATTGGGACTTTTTGTGTGTGTGTTTTCCCCTCTCCACTTTTTTTTTTCCCTTTTGTGTTTTTTTTTCTTTTTTCTTTTTTTCTTCCACAGTGCCATTGATACAATGGTTGTCACAGAATCACAGAATATTAGGAGTTGGAAGGGACCTCAAAAGATCATCCAGTCCAACCCCCCTGCCAGAGCAAGCTTTTGGGCAGTCAAGTATCTTACATATCTTACATTGGGCAGGTCACCCTCCTGCATACTCCTATGCTTCTCAGCACCGTCAAAGAACTGGAGCAGATTTCTGAGCAGCGGCTTCCTGCTGTAAAAGCTAAAGGAACTCTTCATTATGGTGTAACATTTCTCCATGCATCAATTGAATCTGTTCCTTATTATACAATTGAGTGTATTAGACCTGTGAAGAAGTCAGATGTCCCAGTTGGCAGTTTCTCAGGCTCTTTTCAGAAGTTGCTATAATGTTTGCTGTCTGCCATTCCTCTGTTCCTTGGGTTAAGCAACAGGTCTTGTACTTCAGTAACCATTTCAGTTAATTTGGTATTTAAGGTTTTCTAAAACCCCCTATTTGAATACTCTCTGATTCTGACAAATATTTAATCACTTCATTCTAAGATTTTAGACTTCCATTCCCTGTTAAAAACAGGACACACCTGAGCAGGTACATCTCAGGAGTTACAAAAGCAGTCAGATCTCTGCATAGTTCTGCTTGCTGGCGCGATTGAAGGTGGTTGGATATGGTTGAAATAGTGCATAGGTGGCTTTGAAATGCATCGTACAGGAGAGAGATTGAGGCCTTTGGTACATAGGGCACGTAGATTTCTTTGCATGACCTCATCTTTGAAGGAGTGGATGACTATTCGCAGTAAGCAAATGTGTCAGCACTTCCTTTTACCCAAGACATCTATCTATCTGTATAATATAAGGATGCTTTATTTCTCAGTTGGATGTGCATCTGAAGTTGGATGGTAACATGAGAGTGGGTTGTTAAGATCGGGAGTTAAATTGGTAATGCTGTCCTTGGAGTGCAAAATTTGTAGAATTTGAGAATTTGATCGTGCATTTCATAAAAAAGCAGAACTTAAAACACAGTCTGTTAAATTCATTGTCTTCTCTGGCTTTCTTGCCAGAACTGTAGTAATCCTTGATAACAGTCTTTTATTCAGGATCATCCCTTTCTATATTCCAGCCTGCAGTCACAGCTGTCTATTTAACGCTATCTAATATACAGTTTCATCTATTTGGCTAAACAGGTCTTACCTCACATTAGTGGAATTAGCCTTCTCCATTCTGTGACCAATATTTGGCTTTGTAAAATTTTTTGTTGTGTATATTTTTTCCTTCAATTTCATACACCAGCCTGAATGACATTGGGAATGTCTCTAATAGTGTAATGGGCATTTGTAACACCGACTGCAATGAATTATTAATATTTTAGCTGTGCTTGCAAGCCAAGTTTAGCCACTAGCAGCTAGAGTTGCTTAAAGTCATTGGCTGATGGACCAGCAAAATCATGGACTTCATTTAAGCAGATGAACCCTCTGAGTCAGAGCATAGGGTGTCAGGTCTGTGCCCGTGCTGGCCTTGCTCAGTGCTGTGCCCAAGAGGGCTCCTCCACTTTCTTCCCTGAGCAGCTCCAAATGCCAGGACTGAGTGAAATCCCTGGCTTTAGAAATGCACTTCCCACTGCAGCTTCTACGTCTGATGTCAAGCATTTGAATCTGGGACTGCTGAGCATTGTGATACAGATATTGTGATTGATGGAATGTTCTTGTAAATTTTAAATTACGAATTAACACATTTATTTTAGATTTTTTAAACATATTTGTGTAAATTCGTAGAGGATTCTAATGCTTCATAGGACATTGCAGGACTGGTAACACAAAATCAAGGAAAACAAGATTATTGGGTACAATATTTCTCTCCTGGCATCAGAGCAAACCACAAGGAAAGGAAATCAATAAGAAGAGAACTAATCCCATAGAAATTATTAAACATTTCCTCAGTCAGAGCCCCTCAGCAAAATAAAAAGGATGCTCTCCTGAAATCTCACCCAAAGCTGGTAGACAGCTGTGAAGTCTGGAGAGAAAAGCGACACTTTTGAGCAGTGCTGAGCATTCCCATGGCATCGGGTACCTTGTGCAGCAGATTCTCTCTGGCAAGCTAAGGCTTAGTGGACTAGGGTAGAGGGCATCTTGTGTCTCGGCACTGGCCCTTTCAAGGGAAGAGAAGTCTGAGCCTCAGACCTCTGTAGAGGATTTCTGCTTGACTTCTGTCACACTGACACAACATGGGTTGCTGTTGCTACGGTCCAACCTAACCAGCTTCAGCCAGCTGCTGTCCTGCAGACACTGTACTGTCTGTCCAGGGCATTTTGTGAGACATTGTGAGGGATCCAACTAAGATGATACTGTCTGAATGCTGCAGCAGGCTGCTCTGTTTGGTAGGGATTCATTAGGTCAGACATCTCGGCTCTGTGATGTTTTTCAAACACAGCTTCACTGCGAGTTCTTGTTTAAAATTCCTCTGTGTCTGGATGTTGCTGACTTGAGAGCTCTTGTGGCTACCTGCTTCAGACTCTTACACTGGCCAGGGACTTTGTTACATATTTTATAGTAATTCCTTTTCATCCATTGTTCATTTGTTTTCTGTTATTATTTTCCTTTTACTGCTATAAAAGCTCTTCTGTTCTCATATTTGATGTTCACTTCTGCTATTTCTTCTGGTGTTCTCTGCGATTATAAGTTTTAGTAGTATTGATGTGAATGTCTAAATAATTGAGTGGAATGGATCCAAAATGACACAAACTGGGTTGCTTAATAGATTAGATTATACCCATTAACATAGAGCTGACATTCACCTTATCTACAAGTACATGCAGATTATACCCCTTTGCCTCTTTACAGTTTTGCTCTTAATGTACATTTTCATAGTCTGTTTGGGCATTTTAGAGTGATGTGCTGAGGGTTGGACAAGGAGGTTTTATCACCAGCAATTACCCCATTAAGTTTTTGAAGCTGTTTCTTATGGAAAGATGTGGTAGAGTGACCATTAGGATCCTGCTGTGGTAAAATGGTAGGTACCATACTCCCAGTTGAATTACTAGCGTGGCTTTATCAGCTGCACTATAAGCATGGTTGTACCATACATGCATGTATTTGAACTGTGCTGCACTGGACTTCTTTGTAGTGTGATCTAAGTCATTCTTTCCTTAGAATTCATGGCAGAGAGGTGAGAACCATATCCCAGTACAGCCTGGCCATCACCGTGGATACACAACACTTGTTGGTACGTCCTTTCCAGAAGGGGAACACCTGCACTGGTTGTCATACAGAACAGATACGCAGTGTAGCCCAGTGAAATTGGATTCAAACACTTCCTTTCTTTGGTTGTACTAGACCAGAAAAAGTAAAACCACCTTTATGCACTCAGTGATTTAAAAGCAGCAAACACACCTCAGCCCATCTACTACCACATGCCTAATCAGTTTTGGTATCTCTAAGCAAAACAAATACTTCCAAAGGAGCTATTGTGAACAGATGGACTAACATTCATAAAACGCAGTTCCCTTTTTAAATGGTTTATTTGAATAAAATGTATTGTTTCCATTGAGATTTAAACTAAAATTTGCTTTAATTATTTTTATATTGGGCCATTTGCAAGCATATGAAATGGGCAAAATGTTAAGAATAATTAAGTAGAGTAGTCCAGAATACCCTGGCGGGTCTGAAAAATCATATATAAAGGAAAGCAGCTATCTATGGAGCTGCCAGTTCTACTTATATAAGCCCATCTGTTTACATCTATGCCTGCTCCCTAAAGAAGAATACATCTTCTGTGAAGAATTCCCACCAGAGCCCTCAGACATTTTATCATTCACAAGTGTTCTTCCCATTTGTTCCCTCTCTTTCCTTTATAAGAAACTATAGAATTAATGTTTTCAGTGCTGTCTCTTGGAACACTTAGACAAATACTGGCCTTAGCGTATAAAATTAAATGAGTTTGTTCTC
>NW_010205259.1:0-26954 GCF_000695765.1 Mesitornis unicolor | reverse complement strand
TTCCACAATGAATAAAAATGGTCACAAAGCATTTACATATACCTTTGTCTTACAGTGCATTATAGTCCTGTCTTCTTTTTAGCTCTCTCTCCCATCTCAGTTCTTTATTCTCATCTTGAATTTCTCAGACTATCTCTTTTTAAACCTAAGATGTAGGTTATTTTATATCTGACTTATGTGGAAAGGCTGTTTGCTGTTTACATGGTATCTGGTCAGTGCCAGTCAATAAAACTTCGTTTAAAAAAAGAAGAAGGTATTCACAAGCTCCATACTTTGTCTTTCCTTGTATTCTCCAGTTCTAGGAGTTCTGCAAATGTAGAGTTAATGTTTTAATGGTCAGAAGCTTATGGCTTATGTTCCATCCTCAGAACTACTTCAACAACAAAATTACCTGAATAGCATTAGATATAAGCGTGTGGACTTTTTTTGATCTTTTTATTAAATCCTGTTATCAAAGTGGATTTATCTACTCTCAAAGATAAGGTGGGGAGAGGCCAGCTTTTGAAGATCATTTGAATTTCTTTCATTTTATGGCCTAATCTTCTTCCTACTCTGTAAATTGTTTCACAATTCTTTGAACAAAAAAAAACCCTCTAAGAGTTCTAACTTCTGATTTAATTACCAAAGTGTAAATTCTTTACGTAAACTTTAGTGACACAGCAAATACAAACCAAAATGAGGTCAAGTCAATAAAGGCGCAAATGCAATTAACCCCTTCAAAGAAATTTTGACTTGATTTAGAGTTTTGAATTAAAGATTTATAATAAGGTTGATGTTTTTTCTTGCCAGCTTCCATGGAATGGAAATATGTTAATTCATCTAACTTCTAACAGGAAGTTTCCAACCAGTTTCAGTGGTTCAGGTGCTTGGAAGGCTGTTATCTCGGACGTGCTGCTCTCTTCTTGGGTAGGTAAATCCATTCTGACCACCAAAAGATTCCTTATATTTTGGGCTTCTTGGCCACTGAAGGCAGGAGGCGCAGCACTGTGCTCTGCCCATGTTTTATTCAGAGGGGTGCATTTCAGCAAGACCTGATTGTTGTTTGCTGCCGGCGGCAGTGCTTTGAATCATGCCCTGTTCGCTTCAGCACGGCTCTGCAGGAGTCCGGCAGCCTGCCCGCACCAGCGCCATTGGGTTAACTTAGGTCACATAGAGCAATGTGTTGCACTGATTAATTAATGATTTTGCACAATTGAAGATGGCTAAAACCAGATGCAGTTCCTAGCAAAATCCCTGGGAGCGTTTCCTTTTGCTTTGGTGGGAAGTGAATGAAGCACATAATTGAAGGTCATATTAATAGTAACTCGTAGCTCTAAAGTATCCATCATTGCTATTCAGTTTTATTAGTGTTCTCTTAATGCTGGATTTGGCTTGAAATGTTTTTCTTATGCTTTCTGCTTGCTGAGAGGCTGCTGCTACTTGTGTGTGGGTCTGGGTGCACAATAGACATCCCCATGCGGAGATAGGGGGCTCCAGCATCCTTTCCCAGCACACACACTTTTACACGCCCCAGCCTCTCCTTGCAGAGATTTTCCATGAACTTCCATCCATCGTTGTCATCGATACTGAGGTTTCATCACTTGAGGAATAATTTTTTACCTTATATTTATCTCTCTTTTGTAAACAGTGTTTTAGGTATGTAAATTATTCCATGGTAAACTGCTTATGGCCTTTGATGGCTCAGAGGCAGCAGGAAATAGGAAGGGCAGCGGCCTCTGGACAGGGAGTGGCTAAAGGCAGGTTATGGGACGCACTCATGGTGCCATCTCTTTGTAACTGCTGGGCTGGAATGTAGTCTGCAAAGGACCCATCATCCGACATTCTTGTGGGCTTTGATATCTGCATGGAAGACGAACTGGACTGGTGGATGAGTTGAAAAATCTTCTTGGGATTGGGGGTGCTCATACTTTATTTTTTTTTCCTCCATGAAGGGCAAAAAAAAGATTAGGCAGATCAGATATTTAAGATCAGTGAGGTTACAGACATATATCACTGTACCTAGGGTCTCTCTCCTGCAGTGGAGACAGCAAACCTTAGCCAATGGGAATTAATGCTTGATATCTTCATGCTAACAGCAGCACGCTGAAGGGTTCTTGCTGGTGCTTGAAGCAGCTGGCCTTGATTCCCCTAACTGCACTGGTGTACCTTTTCATGGAGATCTTCATGGTTATATATAAAGTGGGCTATGTGTTGCTGTTTCATATATAAGTGGTACCTGAGTGTGTGCAGATGACATCTGAATCATGGGAAGAAGTGAATTTAGAAAAATGAACGGCACACAGGCTACTCTGGGCTTCTTTCCTCACTAACCTACAAGAACTGGATTTCCGCCTGAGTGTATTGGAGTTACCATCATGTTAGGAGATGCTGTTTGAGCTGTTCTTTGACTGATAATTTTTTACTATGTTAAGTCTTCCTTTGGTAAGTATTTCTCTAAAACAGCATTCACCTCTTTCTTGCATTATTGTAACTAGGTCTTTTCTAGAGAGATTTTAAATAGATGTCTCTGTATCTTTTTAGGAATGTGGATATAGTAATCCTCAACAGTCTAGCTGTAACAAAATACTTTTCCCAATTTGTCCAGTGATTCCAGCACTCCAAAGCAGGGATTAAAGGGGAGGTTTATATTTAAGAATAGATCACAGCTAAAGAAATCTAAAGTACTATGGGATTCTCCTTCTAGGCCTTTGAAGATACCATCTAAACCCGTTTTTAACTACTCGGTTCTATCGGCTGCGGGGGGGGGTGTCATCTACTATCTCCAAATGGTTAGCAGATAAAGTCTTAAAGCCTTGGAGCAATCCCAATTGTACAGTGAATCAATTTATGGGGAAAATATCTCTTGAATCAGTAGTTAAAACATTACTGCAGATGGCTCAGATATTTGGCTTCATTTATTCTTTATACGTTTTGTAGTGACATGAGTGAATTGTCTACAGAATGGCCACATCATACTTACTACAGAATAAAGGGCAAATAGCAAAGGCAGTTGCTTCTTCATGGGCCCAAATCACTTCTTCCATTTTCAGCAGAATGTAGAAACGCAGAAATAAAATGAGATTTGTTTTAGGCTCTTGCAACACCACCACATTTATTTACACTTAGGATGTGCTTGAAGGTAGTTTATATAGATGTCTTTTATATATACACCAAAGAAAGTTGTTTTACCTGATGATAGTATCTGATTTCATTTTATGCCTCCCTAAAACTATCAGACATTCATTTAAGTCACGCAAGGCAAAGAGAAGGAAGATCTTAATGATTTTGGTTTGGTTATATCTTATCAAATTTGCTTAGTAATAAAAATTCCTTGCTCTTCTGGGTAATGAAAGCCTTTCTTTTACTGTAGACACCTGAATATTCGCACTAGATATAGGTCAAGGAAAAAACCCCATATTTCCAAAAATTACATCAAATAATATATAAAACATTTCCTACAACCACCATCATTTTCACACTTCTGTGAGGGGAATGCATTGCAATCTATGCAGAATTAAAATTAAGAATGTACTAGGATCGTAAGTGGGCTGCAATTTTTTATTTCTGATATTATTTTCGTGGACCATTTAATACAGACCATAGTTTAGGTTTATGTTTTTTGATGTCTTGACTTCAAAGCTTTAGGTAAGAGTGAAAAATTAGTGAAAAAATCATAGCTGAGAAAATTCTCATCGTCCATATTTTGCATGTCTGAAATAAGATGAAGTTTATAAAATATCATTGAATTAGAACTGGTTGACGTGTTTCTCTTGCACACATATTGCCTACGTGAGAAGTAATTTGTTGAAGTCTTTCTGAGTTTCTCTTGACATTTGATAGAGTTCTCTTGACTTTCGGATTGCTAAGCTGGGGATCCTTGGATCAAATCCATTCTCTATCTTGACCTTTTAAAAATATCTGAGCTTTCAAGTTTGTAATATCAGACGTTGCAAAGGAAGGTTGAAAAAAACCCCACTGGGCGATTACGGAGAATTCTACCCAGTGTGCAAGCTGCCTGTCAAACCCAGCTACTTGGGGTTGACTCATGAGCTGATGCATGAAAGTGTGTAAGTGATGCAATTTTTTAACCTCTGGTATTTCTAGAAAGAAAGTGACTGAATGGCATAATGTGACATTAATACCTATATTGGCTAATAAAATAAATGCAATGCTATTATTCATGGTATTTTAAGAATGAAAATAATTGGCGTTGTATGTACAAAATAGACACGAATACTGACAGAACCTATTAGGTTCTAACTTCAAAAATATCCAGCAATTATGCAACTTAAATTAGCAATCTTAACTTACCCATAGATTTACATATTAATGGCCCTAAGTGGTAATTGTAATTGTCTCTCATCATTGCTTCCTTTGACCCTCATTTTTCAAATAAGAAATGTGAAATTCCATTAAGTAACATTAATAGTAGAAAATTAATTTCGGGCAATATCTCATCAATTAGCAAACCCTTAACACATCTCACTATTTTCACCTGATGCTTACTTGAAGGAAAAAAAAAAAAGGGATAATTATTTTATGTATGTCTGAATTAGAGGTTATTATCTTATGCTTGTATGATGGAAATGGGAAATAAAGTATCTTAGATTTCCTGGCCTGGATCCAGCAAAGCATCCAAACTTCTCTAGACTGAGAATATGCAGCTTGATCAAGGGCAAAGAGCTCTGCAACACATGGAGTCAAGGCCACTGCCAGCATCTTCTGGCTGGGACAGACTGCACTTTTGACAGGGCTTATCTTCATGCCTGGGCTAATTTATTTTTTTTTAATGCAAAGAAATGTTCTCGTAAGTAAGCAAGACCTTTATTCAGATAATAAATGCATCTAGTTTATCTTTACACCAGACCTTCTTCGTAGGGAATGACGTAGCCATGGCTGTTCTGTGTTATAGATCAAGATTAGAAAGCAGTGTTTGCATCTGGCCAATAGGTCTTTAGTCATCAAATCGACAAATGGAGCTAATATAGAATAATAATGTGTGAAGTTGCTCCCGAGTACTGAGGATTCAAATATATTTTACACAGTGCGCGGCTCTTATGAGAAAAAAAAAAACTACAAAAGCCATTAAAAACTAAATGTCTCTTATTCGTCATGTCAGTGAGGCTATCATCATCTGTTACAGGACATTTATGATTTTTTTGGGCTGCAAGTGTTACTGTAGTCTGTAAAACTGAGAATGATTTTTGTGATTTCCTTCAATGCCAGGCACGTAAATAACGTCGCTTTTTTAAAACTCTTTTTTCAAAGGCTGTGCTTTCAAGTATTTGGTGTTCTTTGAAAAGCACTTACATTGTGAGAATTTGTTAATGTTAGAAACATTATTAAGTTGTCAACTATGGAACGCGTTATAAAGATAGTCTGAAGGAAACAGGTAGGATTTTTCTCCCTTTTTACATGAATTTTCCCTAGTTATCCATGTAAATGTTAGATTGGGGGTTTTTTTGGCTCGGTGAGGCATGTGGTTGCTAGAATAGTAAAGTGTAGCCTGGAAATATTTTGACAGAAGCTTCAAATCTTCATGCTTGCGAGTTTTAAAGACGAGTTATGTATCAGAACAGTTTGAGATCTGGCATCAATAACAGGCTAACTTGCTAGACTTTCAAGGTGTAATTAATAAATTCCTGTGTGAGAATTACCTTCTCCATAGCCCGGTTACTGAGCTGAGAGCTGAGGAAGCTATGCTCTCCTGCACTGCAAGTGTGTGAAAGCCCATCCACTGCTCCATAAACGTTGTCCTTGTGGGATATTAAGTTTCTCAGTTCGATTCCCTCGGTAGAAGGATTTTGAGTTTTGTCTGATGGATGCTAATTAATTCAGATTTCATTGAAAAATCTCAGAATCCTGTTTATCATGAAGATTTAAACTGGCTGTAATCAGCAGATTGATTGGTGAAAAGAATATTGGGTAGCAAGTTTAGCAGAACACAATGGGCCAACTTGGGGCTGCTACCACCACGAATGATGACAACGTGCAGTGGATATATTAAAGGAAGCAAAAAACTTCCATTATTTTGGAGCATGTTAGCTCAAGTAACATCCCCAAAATTACACCCACTGGACAGAAAGTTGATGAAAACCAGAGGCAAGACTGAGGTAGTTTGCTATTGGCTTTTATCTTTACATGAAGATCTAGCAGCCAAAATGAATTACAGTTATACCTTGAAATAGCTCTGGGATACATGACTAGCAGAAGAATGGTGTAACTGCCAGCGCAAGGCTTTGCAGCATTATTCATAGAGACTTCTAGGCAATTAACCTGACTTCATTCAGTTGAATTTTCAGGAAGGAAATAAACAGCATAACTTCAGAATTAGAGTTTCTGATTATTTTTTTTTTCATACTGCTTATTCACTATAGAAAGTATTTGCACATTAAAGATAGCTGTAAAACATTAAATTAGGCAAATAAGCCTTATACATGGGGAAAAAATGAAAGTAAATTTAGCCTACCAAGTCCAATTTGAATTTATTTTCATATTTTAAAGTGGCTTAATGGTCATGATCAATACTTAAATTTTTGTCGTTTAGCTAGCCCAGTTCTTTTAACCAGCATGAACTTGATTCTTTCAGAGAACAAAACTTTTCTCCATTCAGGTGTGAAGAGTACTCTAAGCAGGACAAAGCTGAGGACTACAAGCCAGCCCCATGGGGATACAGCTGAGAGAGACTTTTTCATTATAAGGACTCCAGCTGGCTACTTTTCCCCACGATCTTAACTCCAGTATACAGGCTGGCACAATTGCAGGTTAAAGGTTCGTAAAACGAACATTTAGGAAGCAATTTTCCTTAGTGCTGTCATTTCATGTAGAAGTTTTGTCTGTGTGTCTGTGTGCACTGGTGGTTAGGGCAGCACAGTGAAGTTTAAGATAGAGCGTGACGTACCTTTGGAAGACAGAGGCAGCGAGTGGGTCGTGTGTTAGTGTAAAATTGCCACTGCTTGAAATATCCCCAGGCAGCAGCATCCAAATGAGGTGGGCTGGATGCTGCTGGTTCCTACCTGATACAGGGGTGATGAAGTGGTTAATGCAGCTGGCCCTGATGCAGAGGAACCCCAATGCAGCATCTCCTTTAACACTACACCTGGGCAGAGCCTTTAGCAGGCTTTTCCTGGCCCTTGTCCACGTGGCTATGGAGATTAGCTCCCAAGCCCAGTGCTTCCCATCAAAAAATACAATTTAAAAATGGCATTTTGTTGCAGATATTAAGGAGATACAGCCATGCAGTGTTATCATCCCCTTTCCTCTGCAGGATTTTGTTCATTCCTGTCCCTGGCAGGTGTTTCTGGTCACAGCCCCTGATATGGATTCTATTGAACGCTGCCTTTTGGGGATGCTGTTTCTCCAGCAAAGGGCACAGAAGGTGCCTCTGCCTCAGACAGGTGAGGAATAGGGCAGCAGAAGAGGTGGAGCTGCTGCTCTTCCTCCTGCATGGAGTGAGCAAAAGCAGAGCCTGGGCAAAAGAAGAGGGAGGAAGCTGAAGGTTTAGGAAAGAAAACAGGGAGAAGCACATAATGGGCAGAATCAGTATAAAAAATTGGGCAAAGACATTTGTGTAGGGGGATGTGGCAGTATTTATTGACTTCTAGGAGAGCAAAGAAATACAGGGTCTGAAACGGATTGTTTTAGGAAAGGGAACATACTGATTGTGGGGGAGTAGATAATTGATGCTGGAAGAGGGGAATTTGCATGTATAGCTGTAGCGTGCAAAAATAAAACATGTTCGCTGGCAACAGCAGACAGACATTCTGAATATGCAAATGTGAGTTTGCATATACATGTGCAAGTGTTATGCATGCAATAAATCTCTGAGTAAATTTTGCAGGTTCATTTTTTTCGTCTCTGTTAATACAAAACTATGTTGAGGAGAGCTTGGCTGGAGAGAGAGCAGTGAGGGATCTGTACAGGACTGAAAATAAGGAGCATGCTGTAATTGTGTTAAAACCAAGCTTTACAAGCAGGAAATGAGAAGTTATGATTACTATTAAAAGAGACCTAGGCATGTTAATTTATGGAAATTAGCAGTTTAAGGCATCTAAAAAACTATGTACTGACATAAAATTCTGCTATAAAATTATGATTAAGGCAGTTTCCTGTTTGTGGCCTCAAATTAGTGTGATTTTTAAAGATGCTCTCTCTCCACGTGATGCCACTTCAGTGAAGGAAGAGAGGTGTTCAGTCTGCATTTATAACTTCACAGGAGTGGCATAAAGAAGAAGAATTATCTTGGTGAACTTAGTCTCTGCATTTTTCTTAACAGATTATTTCGCTCATGATTGAAGGGCCGACCATTTTCCGTGCTGTTTCTTTTTCTTAACCTTTTGTGTTTCATTATTTTATTCATGTTTAAGCGTAAAATACTAAATGCAATATGTTTAGGTATGTGAATAAAGAGATCCAGAACTGAAGACAGAACTGTTAGAACTGAACCAACTGTATGTCTGTTTTCTCCCTTTGTTTACTTAAAAACAAATCCAACTTTTCAATTTAAATACTTAAGTTTTCTATTGGGGAAGCCCTTAATCCCCTACATAGATTTTAGTGTTTTTACCTTGAAGTGAATAGCAATTTCAAATCAGCCCTATGTTGAAGTTATTCGTGTTCAAGGCCACAAGGTGTATGCTGAGCACTTTTCAGCTTTGCTGTCAGCTCTTCCAGGAAATACAGCCACAAAAGTGGTCCTTTTTTTCTTTTTTAACCATTAAAAAAAGAAACATAGACACATTTTTGCTCTTATTTCTCTCTTTGTGACATAGTTGTCACAATTTCAACTGGCAAAATGGCTTACTCTGCATTAGTGGTGATAAAAACATGGCACTTGAGCATTTCTGTTCAAGGTAGTATCGTAAGGAGCTGAAAAGAAAACTGAAATCTTGCTTGTAGACATAAAAATAGAAGATCATTCATCATGCCATAAATAGGGAAATATTCATGTTGGAATAAGTAATGGAAAATGAACGAGTATTAAAAAATTAGATGTATCCTTTAAATATTAATTTATGTTTTAAATGGATGCTTATAATCTGGAGTTGGGTATGGAACCATACCTAACCAGGGCATTGCTCTAATTCAGCAGCAGCAGAACTTCATTCCTAAGATATTCAGGAGCCTGTATACATATTGCTGTATGTGCTGTAATCAAAGTTAGAAGACTGGCTTTCATTTCCCACTTTTGAAGGGTTGGCTTTCAGCTCTCAGAGCACAGCTGTAGCTCCATGAACAGTTCTGGCATAAGGTCACAGTGCCACTCGAAGGGACGGACGCTTCTTCTCTCCCCTTCCCTTTTCCTGGCGTTGGTGGTGTGTAGCTGCTTTGTGAGCCAGACCAGGGAACCACTTCAGATAAAATCCACCCTGAGAAATGGAAGCTACTTTTCAGCTGTGTTTGTTTCCTACTTAAGCTCACAGCACAGTCACCAGGATGTCTGTGCTGGCAAAAAGGAATGAAGCAGAAAAGCCTTCCTGGGAGTGGGCTGGAGAGCTGAACCACCATTTGTGTCAGCAACGTGCTTGCTGCTGGGATAAATACACTTGAAATTACACACCAGAGGCAGGGGGAAATCTTAATCCTGTGCGGCCTTGCCATAGACAAGGTCTGATAAAAAAGTGAAACCAGTTTAATGGCTAATTGTAACGATAAGAGGCAATCCTGCCCTCCTATTTCCTCTTCTCTCCCTGTCCCTTGCCATGTTGTCCCTTGGCTTCCTTGAGCTGTCTCTGGTCTTACCTGACATCTCAATGAGTCAGTTCAGGGAATTAACCCTACAGAAAACCAACCTCAAGGACACAAAGGTGTGTATGGGGATGTTTGTATTCCTTTGCTTTTGGCTCCTTAGCCTGAGTGTGCTGTAAGAGAAGAGACAGGAACAGGGGGGTGTAGGGTGAACTGGGCACTGCCTTGTTGGATGGGGTTAAAGATTACGTTAGCCATATCACCTGAAAGCAGTCATAGCCACGGGGAATAATTTGAATTGGACATATAAAATGGAAAACAAGGATGATGCTAAATTCAGAAATTAACAGCAGGATAAGGCAGGGATTTCCCAAAGATGTTAGATGCTAAGCCTCCTCTTGAAATTCAGACAAGTTCCAGCATCTACTTCCCATAGGCTCCTTTGAAAAGTTGAGATTAAATTCTTTAACTCTTTTATTATAATTACTAAAAGCTTAATAAAACATTATGTGTTCTGGATGAATCTCTGGCCCCGCGAAAACCAAAATTGAGAGTTTAACTTCTCCGAGGCCAGCATTTACCATACTGACTTTAATGAACCCACTGGATATATTACGTGCTATGAGGCTAGTGTGTACTTTGGAAGAAAACACCACAACTTTCATTAGAGCAAACTGGGTATGTTTAGCACTCTCATGAAATAAGAATAACACTTCTGAAATAACAAGTGCAGGATGTCAATTGATTTAATGGATGATAAGAGGTAATGCTTGCAATTGTGAGAGCTTAGAAATCCAATTATTTCTATTAATATGCTTGCATTAAAGAGCCATATTTCAGTGCTGTCCCATGCCTCACTTGTCTTGCTGCCTGTTATCAAACTGAAGCCTTTAAAATCTCCTGTTTGCATTTTAATTGGCTTTGGGAATAAGCAGGAAGAGAATAATGGAAATAGGTGGCAAAATTAAAGTAACGCTTTTGAGAATCTGGAAGCATATAACAGGCATGTAACAGACTCTTTCTCACTAATATGAGCCCCTGCTTCTGATACACTTGTGTCTGAGATATCTGAATCCTTTTTGTCTCACCATTTAAAAGAGGGGGAAGGAAGCTTTTTAATTCTGAACATGCTTTGCGCGTGTTTCAGTGTTAATATCACAGTCGGAATCTGGAATTGTATTCATTAAGCCCTGCCTGTATTTCAAGCTGGCGTGTTAAAGTGGAGAATTTAATTCATATAAATGTTGAGAAATGGAGGCGGCAGCAGAGAAAAGTCTGCAGGCAGAGGTGAGTGCAATCAGTGCTAAGCAGGTTTCCCTGGCTCGCGGGACACTGCTCCTTCGCCGTGGAGGATTAAACCCTCTGGGGCCATGCGGGTCGAGCCTCCACAGTTGTCATTGTGCTCGTTTGTAATAAAATACAGCGGTTTTCAACCTTTCAACCTCAGCTTTTAGGGGATCTAGCTGGCAATATACAGTTGTCTCCAATGACGTGGTGTACAGAAATGTTTTTACTTTCTTTTCCTCTCATTTTTTTTCCCTTTCACCTACTGCATACTCTGATTGCACTTAAAAAGACATAGTGCTGATACAAACCCTGTAGTCCTGTGTAAGTTGAATCTTGTCACAGACTTGGTTGAATTTCCTGAAATGCAGACTTTCCAAACATAGTGATAGTGAAATCAGTTCAGTCTGTGTACGTGCTGCCTGCATCGCCTGACATTAGTATCGTGATCGTAGATCCTCGCAAAAGGTTGACAGAAGGGTCACAGTCTAGAAACCGTTTCTGTAACCTGGCAATACAAAAAGTCACAGGGGTGAATGGTAACCCAGGGAGCCGTATTTAGCTGTAGAAGGTACGGCTGTGTTAGCGCAAGTGAAACTCTCTGTGCATCCCTTTCCCTGTGGATATTAAGTCTGATGTGAATCAACATAGCAGATAAAACCAAACTCCCAAACTGAAGTTAATGCTGACTGAGCCGCCGCCGCTTTTCATAAGTCCCAGTTACAACAGACGCTTGAGATGGGTTCGTTATTTGGCACCAAACCTCAGAAGCCTTCCAGCAATTTAAATGTGGGTATGAATGGTTATTGTTTTATTCAAAAGTTACCACTCATGTGGCCTACAGTATGACTAGACTAAATTATTAATTTCTGGAGATTCTAATGGAAAGAGGGGAAGGGAGTATTATTCAAAGAACTCATTTGGAAACCAAAATGCCATTAGGGCGTGTAGGTTTCCAATTTGGACTGAGCAAAGAATAATACATCAGCTCTTTTTTTTTCCTTACCTGTCATATTCTGTTCTTAAAGCATGAGTGGGATGCTCTCCAATTCCAGGTGGAGAGAATAGATTTATTTTATGCTGAAAATAATGAGCTTGTATGTGTTTGTGGGTCTGGTTTAATGGGAGGCTTTTGCATCAAATGGCTGTTTATATTTACAGACCTCTTTGCTGAAAGGGAGAGTTGTAGGTGGTCTGACAAACGGTCATCAAACACAATACACTTTTCTTAGGTTGTCACAGATTTGGGAGTGGAAGTGACTAGAGCAAAATGCATGATTATGCTTAGAACTAAGGAAAGCCTAGTTCTATTCAAACAAGGAAGGTCAAGACGGATCATTGCAGGCTCAGTGAATAGGGTGCATGGGGAGCTACTGGCTTCTCGACCTCCTGTGGCGGGGGTTTCTATTCAGTCACTGATGGAGTGGGGGTCCGGTCTCACTTTGCTTTGACAAACAAGAAGGGGGTGTGTAATCCGAACAATGGCTGACAAGTGACTGCAAGGAAGATCTTTTATATCATACACCAATGCAGCATCTCATGAAAACAAATGCAGGCACAGGCAAAGGCTCCTGGTTTCGATTTGCATCATTTTGATAAGTAACTTTTTGCTTTCCTTCTAAAAAAACCCCAACAAACCCACCCCACTTTTTAAGTAGAGTTCAGGATGTCTTTAGACTATTGCTGTTTGAGTGAGTTCCAAAGAAAGAATTTGCTTAATTTTATTTATTTCTATAATGCTGCATTAATATCAAAAAGCAATAATGCTTGAAATTGTCTAAACAATTTTCTGTTTAGCACTTGAATCTATCACGAAGAAGCGGTCTTAAATGAGCATAAAAATCATTAATGTATTTTCCTAAGGGAGCAAAAATCTGGATTTTATATAAATGGTTTAAAAAGTTTAAATACACAGATATATTTCAGAATATCAGATGGCTTAATAAGCACTGTTTAATGTTATTCCTAAAATGTGTGGGGTCTTATGGTAATTGAAATGCAGCGAGAATATCTGAACTGTTAAGTTTTATTTAGCTGCTGTATATCTGTACAGCTATAAATTGGGTTTGATTTGCTTTTAAATTTTAAGTGCATCTTACCGGATGAAATTATGTCCTTTCTTGCTAAAAACCTCAAGCTGCTGGTTTTTTTCTTCTGGTTCACTCTATAATTTGCTTAATTTTCCTCCTCTGCGATATGAATGGATAAAAACAGGTAGCATAACAGAGAAATGGTAATAGAAAAAGCATGAAAAGGAGCACCAACAGGAAAGAAAAAAGGCACGTACCCTTATTGGTAGCCAAATAGTAACTGCAAAGGGCAACTTTTCAGATGGTGTTTAATGTATATCTGTGCCCAACAAAGTTTAAATATTCTCTACACTGATCTAGCATCAGAGTGGGCTCAGGGTCTGAACTTCAGGAACTCTTTACAGCTCCAAGTTACTCCTGTGCTCTATTAATAGTACATAGCAGAAGTTTATTCTTAGTAGGTTACCTCCTTTTTTTGGGAAGGTAAGATGGCTAAAAGCAAAGGATTAAAAGGTCTGGTATATATAAAAAGGAGGAAGGGGGAATAAATTCCTCAAAAAAACCTGCTTACCTTCTGTGTCATGGTAGACCCCAGATCTGACATTGAACACCCTTGTGTTCTGCATCGACCTGCGCTAAGTGAAAACGCCGCTTGCTTGGCCTACTTGTTCCTCCCGAGCCCCTCAAAGCAAAATAAAAAGATTACTACCTTTGGTGAAAATACAGCCCGTTCTCTCCAGGAGTTCAGATCCACCAGCAATCATTGTAACTCACTATTAGATTGATTCAGCACCATGCTGGGCTTTTCTCTTCCTTTCCACCAATTACAGAGGCTGACAGAAAGAAGAAGAAGAGGTATGCAGCACTAAATGAGAAAGAAAGTGAGGAAAATATTGGCATTTCCTAAGATTTAGGACACAGTCACAGTAAATCCAAAGTCTTAATAGGAACCTGACTTTAATATAAGAAAAACACAAGAATCAGTCTCCAAAGGCAAATAATTTCTGTGACTTCTCATTTCTGACAGAAATGCTGGCTCTTCATGTAATTCGTCTAGAGATATCAGTGAATGTTATTCTGTGGAATGTGATACAAGCATGGTTCATAAATGCTCTGTTAACCATTTTTCTGTATTTAGACTGGAATCTATTTTGAATTCCCACAATATTCTTTCATAAATACAGTGTGATATGCTGCGAATGTGTACCTTAATAGAAAGAAAAGTGGAAAATAATCTCAAAAACTGTGAATAAGACTTTACATCCTTAAGTTTGTATAACAGGCCTGAAGGCGGATTTCCATTCAAGTATTTATTAATACAGATAGATTTTGTTCTGTAAGCTGGCTTCCCCTTTCCACACTCAGCTGGTATTAGAGATCTCTGTGCTGAGTGCAGGAGACCGAGGTTTTTTACACATTAAGAATTTTTTCTTCTTTGCTAGCGCTTTTATGTGTTAGACTTATTAGAGACATTCTTCAGAGGCAGATTATGGGAAGCGTCAGGGACGGAAACCCCTCAACTAGCAGAGGTTCATACTGTGTAGGTGACAGTGCTGTTTCTGTGTCTCTGCAGTGTATAAATTCTACATTCCTTCTCCCGAAGACCTGACTTAGTCACAGTCCTTCACAGCTTTATGACTTCCCAGAGCAGAATACTCTTTCTATGGCTTGATGTATCCCAATGCTATTTCTCCAAATGGCCTGTCTCTCTGCCTCGGGCCTGAAGAGAGGGGCACATTGAACTCTTAAACTTCATTTATTTTGAAATTTCTTTGCCTCAGCCTGAAATTTCCTCCTGGTGAAGGCCCTTTCTACGTGTAGGGTGAAGCATAAGCTCTGGTGGATTTCGGAAGCTTTTGAAGTGAGGGAGAAAAGGAAGTTTTGATGTGAGGATTGCATTGATCAGCTTGGAGTAATTAGAGGATCCAGCCACAGCATCATTTCAGTGTTCGCAGGATGAATTCCATCAATTGATTCTGTTGCTGTGTCTGTTTCATGTCAGTGTCTCTAATATTTTGTGTTACTGGTGTAGTTTTGTACAAGATGGGAGTCTGCCTCAACACTGGAGATGCCTCCAGTTGAAGAGATTTCTCCAAGTGGTAATTTTCTTTCTTGAATCCAAAGCTCTGTTTTGAACTAATGTTTTCCCTGCTCTCAAAGGCAAGCATAAGACACTTGTAAACGTCTCTGCATCAGGGAGTCTGTCAGAGTTACAGAGAATGAAGAAAAACCTCTGTGTATTGGACAAATTTCTCTGTTCTGCTTCTCTGTGCGGTTTAATTCTCTGAATTAAATATGTGTTACCTTCTCCTAAAATTGAGCTCCTTGGGGACAGTATAGGTTCTTCTCTGTAATAAAGTATTGGGACAATACCTTCACCATCAGAATCATACACATATGTCCATACAGGGATTGACTATAAGCCCACTTCCAAATCCTTGAAGCTTTCTTTTTTCATTTCGTCCTTCTCAGGGAGTTATTAAAATCTCAGTGGAACAGCTCTTGGGATACAGTGCCTTACGGTTTTGGAGCATCTTGTTTTCTGTTTAGCTCTTCTTGGAGATAGCTCAACACTATATCGAAATCAGGGAATGTCTCCTCTTTTACCCGATGTTTAGAGTTCAAAAGTTTAATATCAATCTCTTTCTATGTCCCTTTCAACAATAGCATCTGTCTATATGCATATGAGGTGTTTGCTTTGGGAAAGCAATTTTGCCATCCTTTTTTCTCCAATTACACTGTAAGTTGTCCTGCTTTTGCAGCAGTCAATGTCCAGAATTTCACACATGAAAGTGTATAAGGGTGACCTTGAAGAAGGACAGAGAAAGATTTCTCATCACACTCTCTGCTTCTCTACTAGCTCATATACCTGGTTGCTTTCCTTTTTTTCTCAGAATTCACTTGCCTTGGGAAAGTAGGATCATAAGGTGAATCAGGTTGGAAGGAACTGTAGGAGGTCTCTAGACCAGCCTCCTGCCCAAAGCAGGATCAGATGTAACATCAGATCAGGCTTTATCCAGCCTGCTCTTGAAAACCTCAAAGGATGGAGAGTGTACAACCTCTCTGGGCAGCCACTTTCTCTGCTCAACTGTCATCACTGTGGAAAAGCTTCCTTTATCCAATCACAATCTCTTTTGTTTCAATTTATGCCCATTGTCCCTTAGTCTCCCACCATCTATCACCTCACAGAGCAAGTGCTCCAGCCCTTAGCCATCTCGGTGGCCTTCCACTGAACTCACTACAGCTTATCAGCATCTTTCTTGTCTTGAAGGCCCAAAACTGGATGCAATATCTAGATTCCCAAAGCACTCAGAGAGTATTTCATGCAGAAGCTTGGAACTGCTAACTTCCAACTTCAATCATTCTGTGTCTGTGGATCTATGAGATTTTTTAAAAAGTCATAGTGACCGGTAACCTGGTAACCTTTTGTTCACCTACTCGATGATTGAAGTTTGCTATTTACAATAAGGCTCTGCATGTTCTATGCCTCATTTAAAAAAACAACAACAACAACCAACCAAACAACAAATAACAACAACAAAAAAAACCCAACAGTTTTCAATAGTGTCAAAATGCGTATCAAAACAGCAAAAAGCCAAATATTAAACATGCAAAATATAGAAAATCTTAAAACATTATCAACCAGAAGGCACGTTAAATTTTACTAGTTAAGCATTCAGGTGGTTTTTTTTATTTCAAATATCTGCTTTTGAGTCCTGCAGTTATTGCTTGCTATGATTTGGTTTGTTTCCTATATGTACAGTATGTATTAAAAAAATCCAGGATGCAGGCTTTGATATTTTCCTGAAAGTCCTTAAGGAACAAGATGAATGATTAAAACATACTTCTGGGTACTTTTTACTTTATTGCATGTAATAGAAATATTACCTGAAGCATCTAAATGCTCAGAAAGACATGAGCATTTCAATCCCTATAGAACTTGCACTATACCATGTAATAATTCAAAATCTTACAGTGGTTTTCTTCCTGATCTTTTTTAAGACATAGTACACAATTTTACTGCAGTTTTATCCTTATCCTTACTGGGAGCGAAAGTGATAACCTCCTTTTCTGTTCTAAGGCTTCTTTCAAAATGCAGCATTGTGCTTTTATTATTTATTGCTGGTTTTTGTCAGTACTTCAGTACACAGTTTATCAGTTAATATGGTGAATTTGGTTTATTTTTGTAAGAAGTCGAGGGGGGGACATACACATTTTAAAACACACTTGTTTACACTTGAGGAAGCACTTGCCAAATGGGGCGTGTTATTCATTGGCCTCTGTTCAGGGATTGGATAAGGACACCGCAGTAGTGCTCTGCAAGGGCAAAAATCCATCTTCTGAGGCCAGAAGGAGCCACTATAGAAGTAGAGAAATAATAAGGAATATTAATATTTTGAAAGTGATCTTCAGGTAACAGGAGACAGATCATCCTGTACCCAGGCTACAAAAATCTGACCAGATCAGTATATACAGACTTGTTCCCAACAGTTCTTCTGCAAAGCATTTAAAAAATTCAAGTGGTGTAGCATCACTTTCAGTAACCACCTCAGCATTTAAGTACACACCACCATGATATTGCGTCTTTTTTAGGACTGAGTTTCTCTAGCTTCCAGAGAACGGATGTTATTATGCCTTTATCTAATAAGACTGACAAGTTCCCTGCAATCAGTGCATTGGGCTGCTTTGTCTAAGCTTACCTATGCAGTTAGGTCACCTTTCAGCCTTCCTTTTCATAGCAAGAATTACAAATGGAGAATCTGAGTGCATCTGCATCTGCCCAGCTCCTGGTCCAAGTTGGAGCATAGTTGAAACTGTCCTAACTTCCCCTTGGTCCCCTTGCTCTGGATATGAGGCTGCTAAACCTTAGGAAGGCCAAGTCATCCTGAGCCCACTGTCTGCTGAGAAGCAAATACTGAGGGAAGTTTCTGTTCTCAAAATAGCTGACGTTTCCATACTTTTCTTCTGTATTAATTTTGCAGTTAAAATCAAGCTGTAATTATTGTGGCTATGATTTCATACGGTGGTTTTGTGACATGGGTTCTCAATATGCTTTTCCTTCTTTTGGAATTCTTATCTTGACTTTTGTGAATATATAAAATAAGTGAATTCACTTGTTAAACTCCCACAGGCCCCTGTGGTTGTTGTTCATACTGTAGAACAGAAGAGCTCAGAGCTGAGCTGTGATGATAAATTTTGTATCTCTAGTGATGAAGGCTGGCAGGTAAGATCAAAACTGGTATATACACAGTGTCTGACCTGGAGAACTTAGAGACGTGTTCACAGAGGTGTTAAGTGCCTAAGTACCTATAGGAACCTAAGCTGAATAATCTCTGTAGACAATAAAAAGGAAGGTGGGCAGAGAAATAGGTATAGGTGACTCGTCCAAGGCTATACACCACCACCTGTAACAGAGCTCACAATCTGGGTGTCAGTCCCCCTGCTACCAGGGAGCTGAGATCCCATCTTCTCTTTTTTTTTTGTGCAAGATACTTTTTCAGGTAAATGGAAAATTTGGGGATGAATTTTTGTTACCGACTTTCTTATTTTTTCCACTCTATTCCATAGTGCCCTACTTTTAGCAGTAATGCATAGTGCCTGCACACATTACAGCAGCTGGGCTCCCCAGATCTTCACGGAATAACTCTTTATAGATCGCTCAAACTCAGCAAGTGGAGTGAAATATTTCCTGCGTTATATTTTCTGCAGATCTTTCATACGACAATGGGACAGGTAGTTTTAATGTAAATTATTCTAGTCTGCATCATAACCCTCTGCAATACAGAAAAATGTTTCCAGCTATTCTCATGTTAGATATTGATTTAACTTTTATCGGAGAAAGATCTTCTTGCTTTCTAACAGTTTAAGAAGCAGGAAGCTCATGAATGAAAGACTTGCTTGAGGCTTTTTACCATCAGAAAGACCGGGAATTATAGCAGTAAGGGTCAGGATAGTGATGGCCCCCACACCTCTCAAGCGCAAATTCCCCTCATCAACACTGACTGCAGTAATTGCGGTGCCCTGAATGAAATACCTTTCTTTTCTTAAGTCTTTGAGGTGCAAACTTCTTCATGTAAGTGAATTTCTAAGGAAAGTTGCTTAACTATTGCTGAAAAACAGTGCTGAGAAGAGCTGTGGGAGCTCCAGCATTTTACAGCTCTAAGAACAAAGAACTGTCACAAAGAGTTGTGGTAAAGTTGTTCTTGCCTTGAAATGGCAGCAGAAATAATGACCTCTTAAGCATGCCTCCAGCCCTGATTTCTGAGATTCTGAAATGCCTGCTGGATTTCCAGGAGCTGTAGGGAAAAAAAACCAACCTTGAGCAGCTAAACCACCACGGCTCCCAGACCTCTGGCTAGAGGGCTGCTGCATTGTATTAATGCTGACTGGCCCTGAACTACTTTTGCATCTAATGGAAACTCATAATTCATGACAGCTGATGGAGTATGCTGTGTTAGTTCTCTTGTTGTTGAAGAAATGGCAAATGAGGCCACTGAAATGAAGAGTTCTTGTTCATGTCATCTTCCCCGAAGTTATAGAGAAAGCAAAATGCACTCCCTTGGGGTGGAAGCATGACTGCACTGCAGGGTGATGCTATATTCTCAGGAGTGGATAGGGGAGGCCAGCCCAATCCTCCAGTACTCCCTGGCCACCTCTTCTTGAAAGCCAAGAATTAAAGGAGGTACTGCAGGTAACTTCAGCGCTCCTAGAGCTACTGCTTTCAAGGCAAAGCTGCCAAACACTATTGTGTCTTATGCTGGATGCACACAGGTTTCTGTCAGTTCTGCAGTTGCAACATCACTTGTGGGGAGGAGCAGGAACAGAAAAATTCAAAAGAAATAGCTGACAAAGCAGAGGCTTGGCTGCTGCGTTCACAACAGTGAGCAGTTGCAACAGTGCTTTTTGTCCAAGCCTTTTACAGTCAATTTTCCTTGGAGTGGTAGCAGAAAGACCTCATGAACTCCAGCCACAGGCCAGCACAAACAGCCCAGCAGTGCATTAGGCCCGTTTTCGATCAGGTGGTCAGGGTTGAAACTGTGCTTGAACTCGGTGACATAACGCTGGGCTCAGGGTAATTGCAATCCCCTTCTTTCCCCTGCAGTGGCAAGAGAGTTTTGATTTTGTTTTCTTAAACAGGTAAGGACTTACACGATTGTCGTGGTTTAACCCGGCAAGCAGCTAAAACACCACGAAGTATTCTCGCTTGTCCTCCCCCTTCCTAGTGGGATGGGGGAGAGAATTGGGAGAGTAAAAATAAAGAACTTGTCAGTGGAGGTAAAGACGATTTAATAATTAAAACAATCCAAACTTAAATAATAATAATAATGCCAATTGATTGTAACAAGAACAGGAACAATGGTAATAGAGCAGTCAAAGCTGTACTGGGCCCTCAGACAGCAGCCACTGGCCATATGCCCACAAAAACACAACAAAGGAGGGGTAGGCCTAAGGAACCGAGATGGGCCACCATCATGAAGGAGAAGGGAAAGGATCGAAGGGTCCGAAGAAGAAGAAAGCATTGAAGGTTTGAAGGGGCCATCCCCTGCAAGCTCCCCAGTTTATACTGAATGTAGCATTTATGGGATAGAATATATCTTTATTGGTCAGCTTGGATCATACCCAGATCATCTGTCCTGGGTCACCTATCCCAGAGAGTCCTGGGCTTTTAATTCCCCTCCCTTTCTCTTGTACAGAGAGAAAAATTAAAAAAAGCGTAACCACAGGTGCAGGCAGATCCTTGAAAAATGTAAATATCTGCCAGTAAAAAAAAGAAAAAATAACCTTATCAGCTTCATAAGTAAAATAACTTCATCCCAGGCAAAGCTATGATGGCAACTTGTGTTCAGTAAAGCTCAAACACTGCTTTCTCAAAAATCCAGCTGTGGCTGAAGCATTAAAAGGGATTCTACAATTCAGTCCCAGTAAAACCAGGACAACATTTCTGCACATGCCAGTTCAAATACATGAACACTTACTGGCAAATACCCAGCGAGATTTACGCCGTGGTTCGTTCTTAACGTATATACAACTTTCTACCTTTTCTCCTTGCCACTGCTGCTTTATTTTTTTTTTTATAAAGCAATATATGAACTTGATTATTGTATTGTGTCAGGGCTGTGGGAAATACTGTGCAGAACAGCACTTCTGTTGCAGTCGGAGAGTCCTTGAGGCTTGTCAGCCCCATTAAAATCTGGAGACTGTACAAGAGCATAACCTGCCAGGCTTCCTTTCTTTGCAGTCACAATGTAATTGCTGTATGTGGCACAGAAAATGTGGTATAGTGAAAAGCTAATATTTTGACAGAGTAAAAGATGGATGGAGTAAAGGCATTACTCAGCATTTTGAAGATTTGCCTTGTCTCAATGCTGCCTTGCTCTCTGAGGCTTTTGATTTATGAAAGCAGACTTTGCAGTATTTTAGTGTAGTTTTAGGGGATAACCTCTCATAAGTAGGGAAATAAAATAGGTCAGGACAATTTTCATAGTTCTGTCTCTGTAACAAATCAGTGATTGTTCTTTGCCCAGTGGCAAATAAAGCAAAAATTTTTGCTAATGAATTGAGAGAAGAGGAAAATGAAAGTTATTACATTTAATTATTATTGAACTCTATTTCACATCTTTCATTTTGATTATGACCACCAACAGGACTGAAAGATGAAAACTAAGCTTTCCTTAAGAGTTTCTAACAGAGAGGCTAAAACTAGACCACTTAAAATTCATGGTTACATCACCAAAATATATATTTGAAGCACTCTGCATCTGAAATCTTGTTGAAAAGCTCTGCACTCGAGTAGATTTGTTTCCAAGTCATACAGTAAAGCTACTGTTGGATTCCAGTCACTAAACTAGCGGTGAACCTGTGGAGTTGGAAATGTCTTGGAGGCTGTCATGAAACATTTTCTGGTGACATGGGATAACCCTCTCCGCTGACTGGAATGTAGAACAACCTCTGAAGAACAGTGTATACCGAGTGAGTGCTCTCTGTTCAAAGCCAGATTAAAAATCCACTCTTGTACAGTAATATGTTCCAAAGCAAGACACAATATTGCTGGATTTATGTGTGTGGCAGAATATGCAGCATTTCTGCTGCAGTCAGAAGAAAAATAGTCATTAGATTAATATGGAATTATTTGACATAATGTCAGGTCATAACCATAGTCATTTCTTGTAATGCATGCTTGGATTTTATGAAGGTTTTAACAAACAAACAACCACCAAACTCAGAATTAAATGGATAAAATTTTCCTGATTTTAGCCAGTTTGCTGAGAGATTGCAGAGGTCTCCAAAGAGAGTTGTATTCACAGTGCAATCGGAGATGAAACAGTAGAGCACAGTAGGTTGGGATATGGAGTGCATTTTGGTTTTGTCTCTGACTGTCTTGGTCTCTGAGATCTGGAAGTTGAGATCAAGGCTTGGCAGAAGAAATGAAGCTCCATCTGTCTTACTGAGCTGGTTTTGGCCAGTCGGAACAGAGAATGTAGAAGTAAAAGGCAGCTCTCCTGGGTGAGCATGTTTACTTCCCTGTAATTGCAGGCTAACATGTCAGATAAACCCTTTTTTATAAAATTGGCCTCAATAGTTATTAGCTTTTAAAAGGCTGTTTCAGAACCTTACTCTCCAGAGAGTCAAAAACTTCATTCTGGGTTACAGCCCCCTTTTCTTCTCCTCTGTATGTTGCCCCTTCTCTCCTTGTTGGTATTTAATCTCCAGCAGAATTTCACTGATCAATTGTACCCTCTGTCAGGTTTTGTTCTGTGGAGATAGATAACTAGGACCTTCTAAAGTCCTCTCACAAGATGGTCTCTCCAGTTCCCTGATGACTCTTACAGAAATACACCCCATCTTCCCCCTCAATGTGATATCTCCTCAGGTGGTATCATGCTGATTTGTATGGCTGTATCACCCTACAGGAGCATCATCTTCCTGTGACCAGCCAGTATGCCTCCTGTGCCCTCAGTTTATAGCAGAAATTTGTATTAATCTCCAGGTCAAGACCTTGCACTTCTTATTATCACAGTTTATTTCATTTTTGTTACTCCAGTTCTTAATGTCATCCAGATCTTATATGTGATTGTGATCCTCATCAGTATGGTCACTGCCATCTAACTTTGTGCCATTAATGTTTAAATAGTTTGATTCTTCTGGTTTGTGCCAAGATAACTGATGAAAATGCTCAAAGAAATGAGTCTCAGGACCAGTCCTGGCGGTTTTGCCTTAATAGGCTTCTCCCCATTTGATAGTTTCTCTTTTACCACATCTTATTTCATGTCCTTCAGCTACATTTTTATAAAGCGTGTTTTGGTGCTAATTCCAATATTTTTGAGCTTAATAATTTTCCAACGTAGCAGTTAATTTGGCATTTGACAGGAATCCAGATAAAGTCTATTTACTTTGTTCTTGGTCAAAAGAAATAATAAATCCGTTGTCTTTTCACAGGATTGAGTCTCTTGTTATAGAGATAAACCCACTCCATATGGTGTTCAGTTTTCCATGTACCCCATGTTTTCAGGACTTTTTTGAACTGATATAATGTGTGATAAGGGGTTGATTCACTGGTCTTCCTTTTTTTCATTTTAGGCAATGTCAAGTATATGGGTGAAAATATTACTTATAAATCTGTGCTTTAAAAAAAAGACAACACTAACATCCCTGCCCCCCCCCAAAAAAAAAAAGAGAAACCCCTACAAATCTCTAATGTAAAATATTTTTTCTTCATTGTTGTTCCTACAGCAGTATGATGGAGCCCCTCATTACGTGATACCACAGACCCTCTGACAAACTGTCTCTGTTCCAAGTACACTCTTGAAAGTGTTAACCAGCTTGTGTCACCTGTTTAAAACAGATACATTGAATTCCGACTTCTTTAAGATGTATCAAAGCTCTTTAGGATAAAACCCTTAAAGGTCATCTCGTCCAACCGCCCCTGCAGTAAGCAGGGACACTTTAACTGGATCGGGTTGCTCAGTGTCAGCTGTCAATGACTTTCCAGTTTAAATGAAGTTCGTTACATTTAAAGATATGTATGTCTATCTATTAAAAAAATCTCGCAATTACTTTTTGGCCAAACCAATATAACATAGTTACCTGATGTGATAGGTGTTGTATACGTGGGTGGTTGTAACTAAAGTCTTTCTACAGAGAGGATGAAAAAGCTTTTACCATCACAGAGTGGCCTCTTCTATTTACTCTACTTGTTTTCCAATTATGCCTTATAAAACCCTGATGGTGATTTTCTCATGCCATCTCTGCAAAAAGCATGAACTCCACCACCCCAATATGTGAGCCTGAGAGATAAATCAGGGGAACCTCTTCAATGTCCACTTGCTGCTCAGGATCCATTGGCACTTTCAGGATCATGTCAATACTGCCATGCACATGAGACTCCAGCTGATAAGCTTGTTTATTATGCCAGATTCTCGCTTCGATGCATGCAGTTAATGCATCCAGATAGAAGAGTTAGTATGGGATCTGTTTCAATATTACAATTATCTAATCTTATTTCAGCGAGAGGAAATAATTAAATGCGCAAATTGTACTTACTTTTTCCATTTCTTTAAAATTTGGTGATGATCTTTTTCTGATAGCTTTTCCAATTTCTGACACCTTTTCAAATTCAATGAATTGCAAAAATACTATTTGTATTAGGGTTTGCTTCCTAGTCAGCATTGTGTTCAACCATTCGTAGGGATTCATTTTAAAATCAGTAGATCTTACTAATACTTTTCTTTGATTCCTACTGCATAAATACCAACATTGTTCTCTCTTCTGCTCTCTCTCTCCCATGTTGTTTTTCCTTTTAAAAAAACCAAACCATAGAGAAATGTATGGAAATTTCATTTGTTTCACAGGAATCCAAAGCATTTCCCATTTTCTTTACCAGGTTTTATGGTACTGTTCTATATCTACACACAGTGAGCTTGGCGTGGGAGGACAGAAGTATGATCGAGCTACCATAATTCTTATCATTTAAATATTCTCTTTACAAGATAATACAACCTGGCTTTAAATAGTCTAAAGTATTGTTTAAGCAGCTACTGTTTTGATACAAATGTAACTTGTATTTCTATCTGTTTATCATAAAAAATGTAGCTAAGGGTTACTACCCCAATCTAGAGGAAATATTTCATGTCTTGATTCTTTTTCTTCTTTCGATTACTTAAAACTCCTGCACACATGCCCTTTGTGTACCCAAAATTTGCTCATGTATAGTTTTTGCTCCTCCACAGTCTTTTTAGCTCCAGATGTTGATTATGCATCACAGAACAGTCGGGGTTGGAAGGTACCTCTGAAGATCATCCAGTTCAACCGCCCTGCTAGAGCAGGATCAAATAGAAAAGTTCACGTAGGAACACGTCCAGGCAGGTTTTGAATGTCTACAGAGAAGGAGACTCCACAATGTATTTTGATTTGGATTTTGGCCTTTGGGCCAGGTCGCTGTTGCCTTATGTCTGAGCTCTTCCTGGCACAAAGGCATACGCGCAAGCCAAGCAAAGCTCTAGAGCTACCTTATATCCTAGTCTGAGCTTGACTTACCCTTTTGGAGTACCATAAGCCCTCTGGGAGTGCACAGAGGGAGCAGTGGCTCTCCTTGATTTCAGATAGTGAGATGCATCAGATAAAGGAAAGGTAGGAGTACCTTTTGTTTGTTCCATCCCTATAAACAGATTTGAGAGATGCTTACTTCAGATTTTATTTTGATAGGGCTTGAAGCATATGAGTCTATGAGCCTTCGCTGAATCACAGTCTAAATCTCTATTTGAAGGTTTGATTGGGTTTTCTTAAAATTACAGGTGTTCTTCTGGATAACAGAACTGCAAATAACAGTGACTTAATAAGACCAGAATAAAATTATAAGTATCCAGCATTAATTAATGCATTTCCATTAGTAACCCTGCTAAAAGATGCTGATTAAGGGTTATAATCACATTTAATCAGAAAATTTAATGTAATACATTTTTCTTTTTGTTAAACTAATGTAAGGTTTATTAATACTGCCAAAGTGAATAGTGCACAGGGTAAATTAAACACTGGTTTCACAGAGTATGTTGCATATATGTTTGTGTCTGTTCAGCTGACCTTCTCATTTGTTACTCTTGGTGCCAGCTAGTGCTTTTTCTATTTCAATGAACGTTGTTTTTTTAACACGAAATGTCACTGTGTTTTTTTCTTTGGCAAGAGAATGTCAGTGTCTGCAGAGTAGGAGCTGCTGAGAGCACTTGCTGGCAATTAGGGTATTAATCATTACTACGCTTTGCTGCTCACTATAAAATCCTCTCTTTAAAAACATATCTTTGTAGTAAGATTGAGCATGTAGGTTCAAAAGATTCACATTGCGGCTCTGAGAACTTGGATTTCAGGTCAATGAAATCTGCAGAACTAGCTGATATTTGTGTGCTCAGAAGGCTGACATCTGTCCTCAATGAGCTAGGTTGTTCCCTTTTTCTTTAAAAGCTAAAAAGGCAGCTACTGGTTCATTTGTCTTTGTTTGTATGCTGAGCTCCTGGAAATGCCAAACCGTGTACTTCATACTGGTTAGCAAGCATCCCCTGCACTGCCTTAGGGAAATACCTTAAACCAGGATCTCCAGGGGCACCTATAGCCATCTTCAATAAATCAGAGTCTGGACACATCTCCCCCTCTCAACAGCCTCTCTAAAGCTCAGTGGTTCCCACCAGTAATGCATAGCATTTCCTTTCCTTGTGGGAGCTGTCTTTGTCCAAATTCTTTCCCACATTGTGAGGAAACAGTGATGCTGTATGGCCTTAGGAGGTCAATCTGCTAAGGCAATCTGGGTATAGACTGGGCAAATGGTCAATCTGTATCTCGTGCATCAGCACATAGAATGTACTTTTGTAAATTGTATTGGGTGCTAGAGCTTGGATGGGATTCACAGTACTGTTTTGAACATTTAGTTTCACTCCTCTGTCTGGTGCTGACTCCTCACAGTCGGCTTCACATGAGCCAACACTGTGC